>NC_142697.1:11839038-12143653 GCF_029641045.1 Salvia hispanica | reverse complement strand
GGTGGCAGGTGTACATGTGGCGGGAGGGGTTGGCAGTCATCTGATGGCAGGCCTGGGCTAACCAATATCCAAGGTGAACCTTGATGCGTTTAGACATGCACCAAGTAAAGTATAGCTCGGTGGTGGTGATGCTGGAGCTGGTCGTGCCATCAGATTGTACCCGATGAATTCCTAGGCGAAACGGAGAAGATGGTCGGTGAGGTAGATCCCTTTTGATATGCTGGTTTTAAAAATTCCGCTCCTAGCGTGTGTCAAGTATTCCCAGGCAGCTTGTGATGAGAATCCAGGGGTGTCTCTTGGTGGGCCGTATACTATGTCATCCCAAATTCCTTCGTCATCCTCTGCATTAGTAAATAGCCCCATCCTCAAAGACCACTCCCTCACACTCATGGTATGCTCGATGGTGAAAAGACGGAAAGAGATAGAGTTCGCATCTGGATCGGTAGTTGCCAGCACCGGGAGCACGCAGTTGCCGAAGCACGCATGAGACGCGCGCTGTCCGCCACGATCGCAGCGACGGCGTTCCACGAGCATATCAACTGCCCGGGCTTTGGCCGCCGCCGCAATCCGCACTGGTCCGTGCCCTGAGTCGATCGGCGGACCGGCTCTCGCCGTTCCACATCCGACCGGGACACATCGCCGGCCCCCATCCGCTTCCCTCCCGACAATTTCAAGCACTCTTTGACTCTCTTTTCAAAGTCCTTTTCATCTTTCCCTCGCGGTACTTGTTCGCTATCGGTCTCTCGCCCGTATTTAGCCTTGGACGGAATTTACCACCCGATTGGGGCTGCATTCCCAAACAACCCGACTCGCCGACAGCGCCTCGTGATGCGACAGGGTCCGGGCACGACGGGGCTCTCACCCTCTCCGGCGCCCCTTTCCAGGGGACTTGAGCCCGGTCCGTCGCTGAGGACGCTTCTCCAGACTACAATTCGGACGGCGTGGCCGCCCGATTCTCAAGTTGGGCTTTTCCCGGTTCGCTCGCCGTTACTAAGGGTTCAGGAGCCACTCAAAGCCTATTCCCTTGATGTGACCAAGGAATTCTTCCCCGCACTCTATCTCCCTCAGCGAGTCCCTGTCGTATCTCTTCCCTGATTTAGCCAGTTTCCCGACTGCACTTCGATCCTTGTACGTCTGTGTCCTCTTCGAGTCGTTGAACTTAGACATAGCTCCCAAGAGCTTCTTCGTGATCCAGATCTCCTCTTGCTCGAAGTTTGGGGTCTCCTCCTCTTCCTCGAGCTCTTCCTCGGTCTCGCTACTTTCGTCACCAGGTCCAGAGGCCTTGGGGAGCGGGCGGGGAGATTTCCCGACCGAGATGAGTCTCTGAGATTTCCTGGGTCGAGGGACGACAGTTGTCTTTCCCTTCCTCTTGCGCTCCCTGGCCACTCGACACTCTTCCGCGACGTCTACCTCATCTTCAGAGTCAGGAGTCTCTCCCTCCTGCATGCTCGTCGCCCCCCGGGGCCAGGAATCCTGATCACTTCGTCTGGTCATCCTCATCGACCTCGTCCAGCAAGCTTCGCCGTACCATCCACCTTGACGTTCGCAGATCAGCGGGTGAGTCCACTGGCACCTCCTCTAGATCCACTACTTCCAACGGCCCGCCCTCTTCGGGTTTCCGTCCTGCAACATCAACGGGGACCTCGTCCCCTCCAGAATTCTTAGGGATTTCTCCCTCAGCACACGTAACTGTGGTTTCCCCCGTAGATTTAATCGGAGTCTCCTCCTCAGGTTTGTTAGGGATTTCTCCCTCGGACACAACTGGGGTTTCCCCTCAACAAGAAAAGTCGAGGTTTCCCCCTCAGAATCAAATGGGGTTCCCCTCTCCACATATAAACTCGGGGTTCCCCCCTCCACATTCTTAGAAACAGGGGTACCCCCCCTCCCCACAATTTCAACCACACGGGTTTCCCCCTCCATCAACTGTAAATCAGATGCGTTACCTTCCCTTGCGACTCCATCTAAAGAGTGATCCACCGTCATCCTGTCAATTTCGTCTGCAAATCCGCTGACGCTTTCCTCCTCGAGTCCGCTGCCGCCTTTACCCTGTTCTGCAATGTCTGGGTTCGGCCCAGTTTCTGCACGAGTCGGATTTGGGGTTTTGGAGTCCTCTGGGTTTGAACTCAGTGGTTGGGCCACTGATTCTTCAGGAATTTCTGGCGGTTTCTGGCGGAACATCGAGAAATGGGAGAAAAGCTTCTCGGCCTCTTCCTTACTCCCGAACTTCTCCTCCAGTTCCTTCAAGAATGCCTCCTCATCGGGACTTTTGACGTTAGAGGAATCTGGCACAGAAGTCGGGTTCCATTCTGAACGTATATCGAGCGCCGAGAAAGTCGGCTGAGCCGGCGGTTGTTTGGCGGCTGGGTCTCCCTTCTTCGCTGTGGTTGCCTGTGTTTTCTTCATGGTTACCTGCAGACTCACAATTTTCTGGGGTAGATTTGGTTAGGGTTAGAAACGATTTTAGGGAAAATTATTTAGAGAGAGAATTATGAGAGTATGAGAGAAAAGTGGACGATTGATTCTGATTGAAAATCAAATGTGTCCAGCCCTTTTCAGAGTGGCAGGCGAACGGTTGCAATATGATGTAAGCAACCGTACGTTCCTCGAAAAGCGGAATTCGAATTTCAAAAGGCAACCGCCTTCTCTCATATCTGCAAGGCTCTTCCTCCCCCTAGCAATTTAGAACAAAAGAAATGAAACACCAAATTCCTGGGTCGGAGATCATGAGTGACAAAGCAATTTCCCCAAGGAGTTTGTTGCTTCGAAAAATATTTTTGGAAGATTAAAATTTTAATATGTTTGGATTTTCTTGTTTTTAGAAAGCAGCTAAACTATTTACATAGCAAATGAGTATCCTCAAGATTTCCTAGGTCAGTGCAAAATAAAAAAAAAATTCCCACTTTACCTGACCTAGGAATTCATTAAGGATATCCACTTGCCTGACCATCCTAAGAAACAATAGCAGATGCATGTAGTGGCGTCTCTTCCACCACATGCATATCTGTATTATCTCTGTATACCTTCACTCTGTGCCCATTCACCAGGAGGGGAACTGAGTTTGGGGCGCTTCCTTGAATCTCTACAGCTCCATTTGCTCGAAGGCCAATGATCGTGTATGGCCCTATCCACTTGGATTTCAACTTACCAGGCATTAGCTTCAGCCGGGATTGAAAATGGAGTACTTTCTGCCCTACGCGAAGTTCCTTGACTCGGAGATTCTTATCATCCCAGAGCTTTGTTCTTTCTTTATACCACATGGTCAAGTCGAATGCCTCCAATCTTAGTTCCTCTACTTCCTATAGCTGCAGTTTTCGTTCCTCTTCACAGTCATGTGCCTTCATATTCATCTCCTTCACAGCCCAGTATGCCCTATGCTCCACTTCCACGGGCAAATGGCACATCTTCCCGAACACCGATCTGTACGGTGACATCCCGATTGGCGTTTTGTAAGCAATCCTATATGCCCAGAGAGCATCATCGAGGTGCTTACTCCAATCTTTCCTTGTAGTGTTCACCGTCTTTTCCAAGATGTTTTTGATTTCTCTGTTCGAAATCTCTGCTTGACCATTCGACTGGGGATGATAGGGTGTGGATAACCGATGATGTACAACATACTTTCACATCAAAGCTTCTATTGTGCGGTTACAAAAATGCATACCTTGATCCGAGATGATGGCTTTGGGCACCCCATACCTGTTGAAAATATTGGCCCGCAGAAATTTAGCTACCTCCTTTGACTCGCAGGTGGGTGTAGCCTTTGCTTCTATCCATTTGGATACGTAATCTACCGCAACCAAAATGTATGTATTCCCATATGAAGATGGGAAAGGGCCCATAAAGTCCATGCCCCAAACATCGAAGATCTCACAAACTATTATCGGATTTTGTGGCATCTCATCTCTTCTAGAAATTCCCCCGATCAGTTGACATCTCTCACAGACTTGACAAAATTCAAAAGAGTCCTTGTTCAGAGTCGGCCAATAAAATCCACTGTCCAAAACTTTCCTGGCAGTTTTCCTATGCCCAAAATGCCCCCCACAGGCTAAAGCATGGCAGTGGTTCAAGACATCTTTCTGTTCCCACTCCGGGATGCATCATCGGATAACCTGGTCTGAGCACATCTTCCAGAGGTAGGGATCATCCCAGAAGTAGTATTTGGCTTCACTCTTCAGCTTCATTCTCTGGGCCCGGGAAATTTCGTGGGACCCTGGTAGTTCTCCAGTGACTAAGTAATTGGCCAGGTCAGCGAACCATGGCTCTGCATTCATCGGACGCTTCCCCCTGTCTGATGTTCCTAGACCTGTTGCTGTGAACACTGCTTCCCAGTCAATAGACCTAGCAGACTTTCATATATAATAAAGATGTTCCTCGGGGAAGGCATCCGGTATAGCTTCATCCGTATCCCCTTGGAATATTCGGCTCAGATGATCTGCAACTTTGTTCTCCGTCCCTTTCTTGTCTTTTACCTCCCAATCAAATTCTTGCAGCAACAACACCTATCTAATCAACCTTGGCTTAGACTTCCTCTTGACCAAGAGATACTTAATCGCAGCATGATCAGTGTAGACTATTACTTTCGACCCTAGCAGATACGATCAAAATTTCTCGAATGAGTACACCACTGCCAGCATCTCTTTCTCTGTGGTATCATAGTTCTTCTGAGCCTAGTTGAGGGTGTTCGAGGCATAAAAAATGACATAGCTTATCCCGTCAATCCTTTGGCCTAGGACTGCTCCTACTGCAAAATCACTCGCATCGCACATTACTTCGAAGGGGTAATTCCAGTCTGATGCGCGGATTATCGGGGTGGAGACAAGTCTATCCTTCAGCATCTGGAATGCCTTCTTGCATCCTTCATCAAAATCAAATTCCACATCATTGTGCAAGAGATGCGTTAGCGGTTGGGCAATTTTTGCAAAATCCCTGATGAACCTCCTATGGAAACCTGCGTGACCCAGGAACCCTCTAACTTCCTTCTGATTCGTGGGGTAGGGTAGTTTCGAGATTACATCCACCTTGGCTTTATCCACTTGAATCCATCTCTCGGAGACTACATGGCCAAGAAATATTCCTTCAGGTACCATGAAATGGCATTTTTCGAAGTTTAGGACTAAATTCTTCTCTTGACACCTTCTCAATACTAGATCTAAATTGGCCAAGCATGCATCGAAGGAATTTCCATACACCGTGAAATCATCCATAAAAATTTCAATGCATACCTCCAACAGGTCTGAGAAGGTGCTCATCATACAGCGCTGGAATGTTCCCGGTGCATTGCATAGTCCAAACGACATTCTTCTATACGCATAAGTACCAAACGGGCAGGTAAAGGCTGTCTTCTCCTGATCTTCCGGATCCACATATATCTGGAAGTACCCACTGTATCCTTCTAGGAAGCAAAAATATTGCTTTCCAGCCAACCTTTCCAATATCTGGTCAATGAAGGGCAAGGGAAAATGATCCTTTTTAGTAGCTTCATTAAGCTTCCTGTAATCAATGCACATTCTCCATCCAGTTACCAATCTAGTAGGCACCAATTCATTCTTATCATTTTCCACAACTTGTATTCCTGATTTCTTTGGTACCATATGAACTGGGCTCACCCATTCGCTGTCTGGAATGGAGTAAATAATCCCCAATGATAGAAACTTCAATAATTCCTTCAGAACTTCTTCCCTCATGTTTGGATTTAGCTTGCGTTGTGGGTCTCTACGCGCATTCGCCCCCTCTTCCAGTCGGATGTGGTGCATGCAGAGATCAGGGCTGATTCCCACCAGGTCGAAGAGCGTCCACCCTATGGCCTTCTTGTTCCTCCGGATTACTTCCAATAGATCATTCTTATGTTCCGCTGTCAAGTGGCTGTTGATTACCACGGGGAATGTTTCATCTTCCCCAAGGTAGGCATACTTCAGGGTCTCGGGTAGTTTCTTCAACTCCTTCTTTGGTGTGATGGCTTCCTGGGGCAAGGGTTTTTTCTCTAGACTCTTTGTTGCTATCTCATCCAAGTTTGTTCCCTCGTCTGGACCTTTCACCTGAACAGACCTCGTAGACTCGAACGACAGTGGTTGGTGGCAGAATACCATGATCGCCTCATTGATCTATTCATCTGTCACGTTCCGAGTTAATAGGGTTTCACACCATCCTGCCACCTCCTTATCAACAGACTGGCTCAGCTCCGAATTGTTAAACTGTTCATGCATTAATTCAGTCTCAAGATATTCCTGGACCAGGGGGTTAATGACATCGACAGAATGCAAATTCTCAACATCCAATGGTTTTTTCATGGCTTCATCGATGTTAAATGTATATTTTTCCCCATGATAATCCAGGCATATTGTTCCATCAAACACATCTATTATAGTCTTAGTGGTGCGTAAGAATGGTCTCCCTAATAGCACTCCGCTAGACTCAGCAGATTCATTATCACTCATTTTTATCACATGAAAATCAATTGGGTACAGGAAATCATGCACTTTCACTATCACGTTCTCCAACACACCTTCGGGTGAAATGCATGTGCTATCGGCTAACTGAATTACCACTTTCGTATCCACCAGACTCACTCCTATCAACTTCTTATATATCGAAAAAGGTAACACATTTATCGAAGCCCCTAGATCACACATAGCATGCTCAATTTTTATGTCACCCAGAGAAATAGGCAAAGTGAACATACCTGGATCTGTGCATTTTGATGACATCCTCCTCTTCTGTATCACAGCTGACATATTTTCTCCAATTACTATCTTCCCGTCGGGTTTGGTTTTTCCTGCTATGAACTCCTTGATGAATTTACTGAATGTAGGCAGCTTCAAAGCTTGTAGGAAGGGCAGGTTGATCTCCAGCTTGCCGAAAATCTCCATGAAGTCTTCCGTGTCATCCTTCTTCTTTTTGGCTTCCCCTCGATGAGGGAATGGCTTTGTATGCTTCAACGTCCCTGCCAGACCTGAGACGGATGACTCACCGACTTCTTTCCTTCCTTCCTCAATCTCCACTTCAGACTCCGGGTCTAAGAAAAATGGATCGGCCATCCGAGGTGGATTCTCCAGATCCCCTTTTTGAAAACCGTCTTCTACTCTGACATTGCTAACCTCAGGGCCCTCTAGGTCAGGGGTCTTGCCTTCCTTGCTCGTTAATAGAGGTGTATTCTCATCTTTTCTCATCTCCGGACCCTCATAGCCCCGTCCTGACCTCAAAGTTATCTGACTAATATTTGCCCGGTCAGGTGGTTTCACTGAAGCTGGTATCCTTCTGATAAGGCTCGTTTCATACATTGGTTTAGGGTTAAAATTCTGTTCATTTGGGGCGCTAATGTGCGTTTATGAGTTCAGGTGCGTAGTAAATCTGCCGGACCTAGGAGTTGCTATTACCAGACCTGGCAGATGTAAAAGAGATGGAATTGAAGTAAAAATCAGAAGTCGTCGTTCGGACCTGGAAGAATCAAAAGTTGGCGACAGGAGCAGAATGGAGCGAGAGCAGATTATTTTAAAGAGTCTTACTCAAGGGCAAGAGCGTCAAATCACGGAGGGATACCCTAGGGATCAGAACCTCACATATATAAAGAGCTCAACCTTGAAGAACAAGACAGCCACTTCTACACACTCTTAGCTCAAGCTTTCGTTCCATGCCTTAGTTCCACATTTCAAATTTCTCATATCGTTTGCTGCGCACTTGGAGATGGAGGATTCTGGCCACCGTGGTTCTCATCATCGTTATTTTGCTGCTTTGTAACACCGCCTTGTCAAGGCGAAGAAACAATCTTTACTTGCTTTCGTTTAGTACTTGTTGGTTTTAAGTTCGCAACTCTAGTTTCTGACTTTGATCTACTGGATTCGAACATATTTCTCTTTATTATGAAAGTGTATGTTGGCTTTTGTTGGATCTCGCTGAGTTGACTTTATTTCTTACTTCTTAGCTTTCGTTTTTGTTTATTGTTGGATGTTTGGAGCTGAAATCTGTTGGTTTGTTGATGGAGGTTGGGGATTTGCGTATGGAGATGTCTGGATTTGTTGAAACGTGGTGTATTTGAGTTGGAGTTTCGCGTATTTGGTGTTTGTTGTTTACGTTGTGCATGATTATGGTTGTTCACTTTCTGTTTCTGCATCCTTTAGGTCCAGTAGCGTAGATCTGTTAGTTTAGGCTTTAATTTCTCGTTTTAAGTTTAGATCTAAGGTTTGCTCTGTTTTCATGGTGTTTAATACTCTGTTTTATCTGCTATTCTCGTTTGATTCCCAAAGAAGATGAAGTTGTTGGTAGTTAGAACCAGATCTGCTTTTGTCAGTACTTTCTGCACATGTACTTTGCTTTTTCTGCATGTCCCCTAGACCCTGTCAGTACGATCTGCTTTGTCTTTTTACTTTTCTGCATGCTTTTCCAGACCCTGGTAGTTTAAGGAAACTTGTCTTTACTTTTAGCTTTATGCTTGTCTGTCCAAATTAGGAAAGTCTGGTTGGTTGAGTTTACTCCAGTTGTTTTAGAACTTTAAAATATCTCATTTCTCTAAGTCATGCAAGTTTCGTACGTTCTCATTTCTTAGACCTAGTAGGTAGAGTAAAGTTTTTCTTATCTCTCAGACCCAGTAGTTTTAAGTTCTCGACCCACAAAATTGCGTGGCAGCAGCCAACCCCCTTTTCCCAAAACATCCTCAAATGCAGTTTCGTAACACATTCGTCCTCGTGGGATCGATCATTTACTTCCCTGTGCTAAGTTGTAGTATAGTGGGTTGAGGTTTTTGAAGGAATAGAGTGCATCCAACGGCTCCTTTCTGATAGTTTCATGATCTTCTAGCCTCTGAAGTCTAGTCGAATCCTCTGGACCTGTTAGATCGAGTGACATAAATCATACCGCGCATCACTCTATAGCTCTCTTCACCTTCCTTCGTGTCCCCTCATCTCATTCAACAAAGTGGCTAATTGCGACATTTGCTTGGCCAACATATCCATCGCTGACTTATGCTCTTGTTGAGCATCTTGGATTTTTTGTACCACATCATTGTTTGCCTGCATATTGTTCTGCATGTGTTGTTGAGAGCTTACTAGGTCATGTACCATCTCATCCAGATTCCTCAAGGGCTTGTAGTTCGATTGATTTGAACTTGACCCCTGATTGTGGCTCGGTCCGCTCCCCTGATTTGGGCGATAATTACCCTGACCTCCTTGATTGTCGCTGAACTGGTTCCCTTACCCTTGATTTCCTTGGTGTGCATGCTGGAAATTCTGATTGTTTCCGGTGGCGTTCCTCTGATGTGGCGGCACATAAGAGCTCCCTTGATTACTTTGGTTCCTGTTGTTCCAATTGGATTGGTCCCCTTGATTGCGATAACTTCAGTTATTTGGTCCTTCCTGGTTTTTCCCTGACCAGTTCGAATTATGCTGGGGTCCGTCCTGACCACGGCTAGGCTAGTTCTGCTGGGCCTCTGCTAGACCTGGGTACTATAGCTGGAGCTATTGGTTTCCGTCTTCCCATCTAAAACAAGGGTTGTCTCTCCACGGTGCCTCCTTGATCTTTCACTGATTCCAGCTTGTATTCTGATTATTTTGATTCCAATTCCCTACTGCATTTACCTGGGCTTGGAACTCTCCATCGGGCGGTGGACCGTAATAAAGCTGGAGTTGATTTTCCTCTGGACCTGGCGGTTTCTCTTTCTCCTGCGAGGTCGGGGAATTCTTTTTCTCAATTGCACTAAGAAGTGCCTTCTTCAACCGATCTATCCTGTCCCCAACTCCTTCTCCTTCTTGTTCCTTGATTGCGTTTGCTGAACCTCTCCTCATGATACGCGGGTGATCATAGGCCTTCTTTGCGTCGATCAGCCTTCCCAAAATCTCTCGTGCTTCACTTGCCTTGTTCTTTGTAAAATTCCCCCCGCTCGAGAAATTCATTAAGTCCTTCGACTCAGGATTAGCTCCTTCATAGAACAGGTAAAAGGTCTCAGCCTCCATCATCCTATGGTTGGGACAGGCGTCGAGCAGCCCCTTAAATCGAGACCAGTATTGACTCAGGGACTCATCGTAATCCTGCTTGCATTCCTGAATCTCCTTCTTCAGGGCATTTGTTTTGTTGGACGGGAAGAAATAATCCTGGAATTCCAGCTTGAAATCTTTCCATGTGTTGATCGAGTCTGGTGGGAGCCTCAGCAGCCAAGTATTAGCCTCCCCCTTAAGGGCAAACGGGACTGCACGCAAACGGTAGTCCTCCTCAGTAGCCTCGTTGGGTCGCTTTTGGATACTGCACAGCTTACTAAACTCGTTTAGGAATTCGTAAGGACATCCATTCCTTCGTCCAGAGAATGTAGGTAAAACACCCAGCACATTTGTCTTGATATCAATAGACCTCTGGCGCTGGTTCGAGACTATGGCATGGGCGGGCTCACCGTCCAGATGTGCGGTGAGTGATCCTATCTCCGGATCGGGATCCTCCAAATGTGCCATATCCACGTCTTCCTCTTCCTCGGTTTCGGAGTGCTCTGTCTCTGTAGACGACTTCGGGTCTTCTCCCCTTGATGAGTTCCACTCTTTTTCACTTTCTGACTCGAATAGGAATGGGTCTACTGTCGTAAACCCTGATCTGGTGGTGATGGTAGACGTTGATTCCTTAACCTGCCACCTGACTTGAGCGTCCCTTGACCCAGACGGGTTACTCCAGTTCCCAAATCGTGAGCCCTTGCTCATAAACTGCCAAGAAAAACAAATAACAGAAATTAAAACTATATACACCAAATCCTCAAACACGTAAATAAACTACGCCATCCATCCCCGGCAACGGCGCCATTTGAAGAGTGTTGTGTGTTGTGTTTGAAGTTTAATGGTCAGCGAAAAAGTGTTCTAAATTAAAGAAAACCCCCGATCCAGAGAACCCACTAGACACTAGGTCTAGGAACTTAGAGAATCTTGAGCTACCTGTCGTTGGACACACAATCACTACCTTAACTCCCCCATCAAAAACCCTCAACCCACTTTAGCTAAGAAAATTAGTACAGGGCAGTAGGGATCGAATCCACAGAGATGAATGCGTAAGTAAACATATTCAAAGACCCGGAAAAAAATTTTGGCTGCTACAACGCAATTTTTGGGGTTGAGATTTACTTCTTAGACTTGGGAATTGAAAATGCTCTACTCTATAGGCTAGATCTAGGCAGAAACATAGAAACATGCATGATAACTAAAATTACTGGTAACAGCTGCTAGACCGAGGTAACGACTCCCTAATTTATCCTAGACTCGGAAGAAAAGAGATGTGGGGACCATTCTCTGAAAAAAAACAGGGTACGACTGAAAAGCTGCAAAATAACTAACTAAAGGACTAACTAACAGCGACATCATCTTCTCCAATATATTTCACGAAACAACCAGATAAAACAGAGTAAAACGAAGATCGAAACCAAGTAAACGAAATTAAAATCGACAGAAATGAAGAATAGTTCAAACTAAAGCAGATCTACGGCTACTAGACGAGGTAAAACAAGAATGCAGAATTTAAACAGCAAAATCAAGCGAAAGCAAGCAGATCCATCCGCAGGATGCTTCATCCACTCCGGATCCAAGCCATCCACATCAACCAAACATCATTTCCACCTCCGATCCTCACAAGTCTACGTAGATTCAACCGATCACAAACAGATTTCTTACAAACCAACTCCAAACTCAGTTCAACCAACAATAATCAGCAAATCAAACCCAAAACAACACGATAAGATAAACGAAACAGAAGTAGTGATATCCATAGCAAAACACGAAATATCCAACGATAGCAACAACACAAGGCCGAGCCTCGAACAGCGAGGGCTCGGCGAGTACCAAAAGTAGACAGAAAAATAAAGACAATTGTTTCTTCGCCTCCGTAGAGACGGTGTTGCACCCAAACTTCCGATGAAATGAGAACCCCCTAATATTTCCCCCAAGTGTGTGAGTGTGTAGAAAAAGTGGAAAACTAAGCTAGGAGCTGAAAAATAGTCTTTTCTCATGTTGATTGCGTGCTCCTTTTTATAATGGATAGGGCTTCTAGACTGTTTTTGTAATGCCCATTTTGCCCTTCGATTCGATGCTCTTTAGTCTAGCGCTCTTCCTTGTTCAGCTTATTTTTCCTGTCAGCTTCCTCCACCAAGCGATTTCTGTCTTCTTCCTGAGGCTGGCGATTTTCTCTACACACCTGGCTCAAAAAGGTTTGTTAGACCCGGGAAATCACAGAATTTATCCCTATAACCAATGCACGAAATTAGCCTTATCAGGGAGCCCATATCCAAAACCTTCCATAGATCCCTGACTGAGCCCAATATGAACTTAATATAAATAGGAGAATAAAGGAGAGACAGAATTACAATTATTATTAGATGAAATTTTCGTCCCCCTCTCTAATTAGTAGAGGAGCTAGAAAATTCTTCAGCTCTCCTCCGTGAGGAATTTCTGTCTTCTTTTTATTCGAGTCCTTGTATTTTGATAAGATCAACCCACCCTGATATCGAGATACAGTTCGGGAACCAGTCAGAAGATCTGTGGTCTAGTATTGAAGATCATCACGTAGAGAAGGCGCGAGCAATGGTCGATTTTTTGGAGAATCTAAATCGGTAACTCTAAACCGTAGAAATCATGTTTAGGATTTATATTTTTCTAAGCATGAATTATTTGCGTTCTAGCATGCAATATCTATTTAACACGTGAACTGATTAATCGCATAATCAATCAAATAGATATGTATCTGATTTATTTGTTTTGTACAAGTCTTCCGCCGTGCAAGGGGCACCAAACCCCAGAAAAAAAAAATCATAAACTAATCCTAATGGCAAATTTCTATGCTCAATTTCAATAAAATCCAAGAAATCGGAATCCTCAACGTTATGAACACTAAAATTTTCGGTTCTAACATGAACCATATCAATATTTAATTTTCAGTGCATAAACCCTATCCAATTATTCAATTCCATCATCAATTGAAGTGATTTGAATGAGATGATACCTTAATTTCACAAGGTTTGGAGTTAGGATTCAAGCTCAAATATATTTCCATGGAGGTTGAAGGATGATAAGAAGAACTGAGATAGTCGCGTGGGACGCCCATGCCGGCGTCGTGTGCGTATGTATATGTGTAGAGAAATTATTGGTCGGGGAAGGGGCGGCCGCGACGGACGTTGGCACCGGGCGGTGCGAAGGCAGGGTAAGTGAGTGCACTGCCTAGGTGAAATTGTGATGGCTATAAACACATCTTTTATGTGTAATATGCTACATTTATGCATCACCTTTTGAGGATAAACATAGGAGACTGGATTTGGAAATGCCTATTTCAAAACTGTGAAGCATAACTAAAGATCCCACAAATTAGCATTTGAGGGAGAAAAAAAGTAATGAAGATAAGAAAAAAGTGGCAGTTTTTATGTACATTCATAAGCAGGACTGCCACATTGTGAGCAAATATAATACACAGCCTTTCAAAACAGAATATATATGCAGGCTAGATGAGCATATCTGTATAAGCTTCAAGCCCTTGGCTGTTTAGACACTGTCTGAGCTTGTACAGTGCTCGACTTTCCAGTTGCCTAACTCTCTCCTTCGATAATCCAAATCCGGCACCAATTTCAGACAGGGTTTTCTGATTTCCATCGTTGATGCCAAATCTGGACCGGATGATCTTCCTCTCCCTAGGGTTGAGCACACTCAAGAGATTCCGAACATGTTGCCTCATCAGCTGCTTCGATACACCTACATCCGGGACATCAATTGTGGTGTCTGCAGTGATTTCCTGTAAGAACATCATCCATTAGGGTCTCGATCAAGGGTACAATGGTGTACAAGATACAAAAGAAATGACATTTTTTCATAATTACGTGAAAATAATGATACCTGAAATGTGGTAGTTTGGTCCATCCACACGGGCTGTTGCATGGAAAGAGGCACTCTAGCACTGGATAGCAATTTCTCCATTCTCTCGACCGATATTCCAGCACATGCCGCTATGTCTTCTCTAGAAGGGTTGTGGTTGCCTTGTTGGATGCATGTTTTCTTCGCTTCGTACACCTTGGAGAGAAGGCCATAAACATTCTCCTGAAATATCATACAGGTTTCAATGATTTGAGAGAGCCAGATGGAGAGAGATTAGGGAATTGCTGAAATTGTAAAATGCAGAAACATTACTGGTAGGCGAATTGTCCTCGAATGCTGAAATAGCGCTTTCCTAATCGATTGCCTTATCCACCAATATGCATAAGTAGCAAATCGGCAACCCGCTTGAGGCTTGAATTTCTCTACACTCTTCATTAGTCCCAAGCTTCCCTCCTACAACAAAGTTGAAATACACCATAAAAACTTATCTTCCCCAGTTTCATGTAATCATATGTCCAATAAGAAAATAAACAAAAAATATGATTGTAATTCTGTTCCTGTATCAAGAAAAACTTGGAAAGCACCTGCATGAGATCCTGAAGGTTAAGCCCACGCCCTTGGTACTTCTTAGCAATGTGAACAACCATGCGGAAATTGGCATAGATTAACTTTTGTCGACTGCTGGTTCCAATGTGAATCTGTAACTTCAAGGACCGACAACTAATCCCAGCGGCTGCAGCCCACTCCACTATTGTAGGTTCACTGGAGGACTGAGCATGAAGTCGAGTTTTCACTTGTTGCAATTTCATTAATTCCTACACAAATGAATAGTTTATGAGGATCTGTGACCATACAATCAGGTTGATATCATCAGAGGGAAGTCCCCAACAAAAAAGGCAATCGGGCTAATAAAAACCTGTATCTTAGTTATTAACTCTGCCTCTTCTGTTGCAGTCAAAAGTTCTGTTGTTTCCGGTCCCCGTAGAAAGAGTCTAAGAGGATCATTGGGATCAAATCTAGTGTCAACCTTTTTATGTGATCCTGGTTTCTTGTGATGATTAGTCTCCTGAAACTCAACTTTTGGCTTAGGTACCCTCCTCTTCTTAGTTTTCCTCTCCAGCAAACGAGTAGACCTCACAGTTCTGCGCATAGGATCACTGACTAAACCTCTGGAAGCAAAAAAGGAATAAAAAACTATGTTAGGTATCAACCTTTTTAAGGACGCAAACAGAAGCAAAAAAAAGATAAAGACGAGATGAAGCATACCTTAAACTACGAGAATCATAAACATCAACTTCCAAATTTTTTGCATGTTTAGCAATTGACATTGCCTTTTTGCATGCTGAAAAGGCTTCTCTTGCAAGTGAAACAACATGATCGGCTTCGAAGCCAGTTGAATCTATGCTTTTACTTGTATTGGAATCAGACGTCAAAGGAAATGAAGTGTCCTTTTTCTGTAAGGATGCCAATCTGATTACAGAAAATGAAATAATCTAAGTGGATCAGACAGAGGTATGCCACAGAGAGAAAAAATATGGAAAATTTTGCAATAACACTTCAGGTATCTCTGATAGTTGATAACTCTTACAAATACCATAATTCTGGCCTTCGTAGCAACTGGTACTCAATGTCATTTTCATGCTGATTAGGATCAACATTGTCACTCCCATCATGAGACGAAGATACATGTCCAAGTTGCCTATCAAGTGTTTTCTTCAACCAAAGAGAAGCATAAAATAAGTACTAGTTTTCACACAACTAAGTTGGTTATACATAAAAAGTATAGTAAGTAATATTTTGTTGATAACATAAAAAAATGATTGCAGTGTAGAAGATGGGAAGAAAGAGACTTTTGCATCACAACAGCATATTGTTTATATAATAAGTTAAAATAATTGACTAACAAGCATCACACAAATAAACACTACTAAGGAAACAGTCTTACCTGAAATGCGTTTTCTTTTAAACATAGCAATGACCTGCTATCATAACGCTGATCCTGAATAAGAACTGTAGTTGACTGAGAGGTAAGAGCTGGGGTTACTTGTTCATGCAGCAGCAAAACTGCAAATGTAGCATGGAATTGATATCTCATGAAGTTACAAAAATATAAAACCTATCATAACATACAACAAAAGATTAGAGGTTCTAAGAGACCGATTGAATTCATATAGTGCTCCATCTTATAAGAAGAACCTGCATCCTAATTTAGGCATGTAGTACTACTTAATTATAAGTCTGTGGCAGGACATGAGCAAACATAAATCAAAGGACAGGCTTTAATCATCATCATCATATATACTGGCAGAAATTAAAGGGGGAAAATGCATCCATATCTTGAGAAAAATGTAGCCAAAAAACAAAAAGCATCCCTACTTACTTTCCTGTGATGAATATGTAATAAGAGCACAAAAGTCAACGAGTTAACAATTATTTTGGCTTACCACAATAACAATCAAATAGATTTACAGTATGCACTTAGAAACTGAAATTCTCTGAAATTATTTTTTAAGGTTACAACCTGAGCAAAAGGATTAGAAAAAGGGGCACCAATGTCAAAAGTAAACTCAAGTTCAAATTCACAACTTTAATATTTGAACCTTTTTTCCCGACAAACAGTGGAGCAATTTAATAGCGTGACTGCAGATACGGAAATTCAATCGCATTTGCTCTATTCAATTAAATAAATAGAAATTGAGTAACCTGAAGAGGAGGAGGAGGAACGGTTCCTGAGATGGGTTCTGTGAGTAAATTGAAGTGGAGAAGAAACCAAGCTCCTTCCTGCCTCCATATACCAACTTTAGTGATTGAAAATTGTAAGTGAACATGAATAAAGAAACCGAAAAAGAAGGTATTTTTTCAATTTAGTTATCTGCAGAAATATAGTCCATGAAGCAAATGAAGGGGGTGAGATAAACCCCTTCCCTTATCAACTGGATGAGATTTTTCGAGATTTTTAAGATAGACAGACAATACTACCCTTCTACGACCCCAATTTGGCTTGCGCTCATAAACCGATTTAACCTCTCACTCAAATACACCAGCTATTAGGGTGTCCACTATAGGGGAGCCGCGGCCGGGCCACGGGAGAGCCGCGAGCCGCGGCTCCCTATAGTGACTGGGGTGGGCAGCCGCGGCTCTTGGGCGCGAGCCGTGGCTCTCCTATTGCATTGGCCACGGGCCGCGGCTCAGCCGTGGCTCTCTCTATTTTCTGTTTTTTTTTTTTTTTTTTTTTTAATTTCTATAAGTATACACATTTTTTACCTCATTCCTACACAAATTCTATGAATATACCCTTTTTTAATTAAAATATACACAAAATGAAAAAAATAAATTATTTGGTGGCTTTGGCATGTCCACTATAGTGTAAAACATGGGCGTTGGTGGTCCGGCTACGATTTTATGGCTTGGCCACGTTTTGTGGCTTGGCCCGGCCAACTATAGTGGACACCCTTAGGACATCCATCGTTTCGCGAAAAGAGATATAGTACGAATTTTAATTCATACTCCCTCCGTCCCAGATAATTTGACCCAGTATTCCATTTTGGATCGTTCCACATAATTTGTCTCATTTCACTTTTACCATTTTTAGTAGTGGACCTCATATTCCACTAACTCATTCCTACTCATATTTTATTATAAAACTAATACTTTAAAAGTAGGACCCACATCCCACCAACTTTTTCAACTCATTTTCCATTAGATTTCTTAAAACCCGTGTCGGGTCAAAGTGTTCCAAATTATCTGGGACAGAGTGAGTAAATGATAAAATAAGTGAAAGTGTAAAGAAAAATTTAAAATTTAAAATCGTGTTGTAAGTGGGGCACACATTTATTAGATGAAAAATTTTAATTAATAAATATGAATTATTTCTATAAGATATACCAAAAATGAAATGAGTAGGGGTGTAAATTCGGGTACCCGCGGGTACCCAATCCCAAAAATTCGGATACCCAAACCCGAAATCTCAAAAATATCATACATAATACCTGACCCGTATGTGAATTCGGGTACCCTAATACCCGATGCGGGAACGCAACTATTCGGGTACCCATAAACTCGGAATTATTATATTTAAAATTTATTCCTTTATAATAAATTAAATTGTGATGAGAATATAAATGATTAAAAATCACACAATACTTATACTATTTATTGACTATAATTCTATATTATATAAAATAGACATTAGACAAATAGACACTACTTAATTTTAAAATTAAATTTTTTTTGGTATAAATTGAAACATAAAAGAGATTAAAATAATTTTTTAAGACATTAAATGAACATGTAAATAATATGGAGAAAGCATAACTAATTAACTATATATTTTCAAAAGATAACAAGTAAGAACATAGATAATGCAACATGGACCGAACACGAATGTAAAGAAGAGAGCAAATGGCCAAAAGAGAGCAGCAGCAATGGCGTGAAGGAAACTTGAAAAAGTGAGGCACACAAAAAATTTATAAATCTACATGTGATTAAATAAAGTTACCCTAGATTTACCCTATGGGCCATAAGCCCTATACTAAATAAAAATATTTATCACATATGCATAATTAATCGGGTTTAATTGGGTACCCTAATACGGGTTTCGGGTACCCTAAACCCGAAAAATCCTAACATTAACTACCCAAATCCGTACCCGAACCCATAATTTCGGGTTTCGGGTACCCAAAACCCGTCGGGTATTGGGACTAGGTCGGGAATACCCGAAACCCGCGGATTAAATTTTCAGGCCTAGAAATGAGTAATATTTATATGGGACAGAGGGAGTGCAATGTCTATACAATTCTCACGGAAGGCTAGATGATAACTACTCCCTCTGTCCCATTCGAAATGAAACGTTTTCCTTTTTAGTTTGTCCCATTAAAAATGAAACATTTCCTAAAATTAAAACATCTCTATCTCTACTTTTTCATCTCTCTTACTTTACTCTCTCTTCATTCACTCACAAAACAACACTACATAAAAATCCATGTCAATTCCCAAATGTTGCATATTTAATGGGACGGAGGGAGTATTTTTTAAGAAGTCTCTAGATGATAACTATTTTTTAAGAAGTCTTTCTCTTTTTAATATTCTCTCTTAATATATAGTACAACTAAGGTAGGGGTGAGCAAAAAATCCGAAAACCAAATATCCGAACCGAACCAAACCGAAATTTTGAAATTCGGTTCAGTTTTTTCGATTTTTCGATTCGGTTCGGTTTTGAAAATACAAAAATTTCGGTTTTTTGGTTTGGTTCGGTTCGGACGAAAAATAAAACCGAATAACTGAATTATATATTATATGTATAAATATATGTTTATATATATTTTATTAGTTAAAAACTAATTCTAAACCCTAAAAGAACGCCTAACACTGATTCTGACTTCCGCCTCCATAAGTCCAATCCTTCTTACCCTAGCCTCCATCTCTCCGCCTCCAAAGCTCCCTCCGGCCACCCACGCCCTCCAGCCACCCACGCCGGCGCCTCAAGTAAAATTTATGCTTCCCTCCTCTATGTATTTCATGTTTCCCTCCAGATCGTCATAGCTTTGTGTCCTAGCATTTATTGGTGGAAGCAAAAAAGTAGATGCCAAATAGAAGAGTGGATTCAAAGCATTGGGCACTATCAATTAATTCATTAAAATTCACAAAAGAGTAGGCTTCGTTTCAATTGATACACTGTTTTGCTATAGAGAATTTCAATTGATAGTGTGTATAATCAATCGGGTGAAATACAGTGGGCAGTGGTGATCGTTTCAAACTCAAATTCATGCTCCATTCAATTTAATTCGGTTTTAGGTTTTAGGTTTTTTATTTTTGAAATTTCAGAAAAATTTCGGTTTTTCGGTTTTATTCGGTTTTTAAAGTTTGGTTTTCAGTTTTTCGGATTTTCGGTTTCGGTTCGGTTTCAGTTTTGACCAAATTTCGGTTTTTCGGGTTCAGTTCGGTTTGGGCAAAAAATCGAACCAAAACCCGAATGCTCACCCCTAAACTAAGGTATTATCTCTGTTCCTGAAAATTTATCACTTATTTTCATTTTAGTCTATTTCTAAAAATTTGTCATCTTTCACTTTTATCATTTTTTTATAATAAACCTCACATTTCACTTAACTCATTTGTACTCACATTTATTATAAAACTAATATATAAAAATATGAACCACGTTCCACTAACTTTTTTAATTCACTTTTTATTATATTTCTTAAAATCTGTGTCGGGTCAAATGGTAACAACCAAAATCTTTGCTAAAATTTTTCAAATCTTCAATTCTATTTTGCATATTTGTCATAAATAATTATTTTGAAGAAAAACTCTCTCAAAAGAGATTTTCACAAAAGGACCAGTGCCAACTCAATCAAACGTTAAGGGAATAACTTTATCTCTTGTGGTGACAACCAAAATCTTTGCTAAAATTTTTCAGATCTTTAATATCCGAGAACTCAACTTTATCACTATATCACTAATATAAGTCTTAAGTTGATGATAGGGAAGAGTCATAGATTCAGCGTATGAGAACTCATTCAGATAAAGTTCTGCAAGAAAAACCAATTCGTCGATATTGAAGCTAGCAAATGAGTTTTTGGACTAAGGCAATTCAGTAAGCAATTCTATATTCGCTTTTGGGAAACGGTTCTTCATCTCTTGAATAAGTAAATTGATAACCTAAGTATAATAAAATGTGAATTTTGTATTTAATATAAAGTTAATTATAATTAAGAAATAAAATGTAAATTTCATGACAGTAAATCTTCACCTTGTAATGATGATAATTAGTAACACGTCTGTCCCACTTCATACATACACGAGACTTGATGATATCATACTTATACCATCTTGCTATGTCCATGGAATTAGTCATACAGAACTCTTCAACTTATCCTAAAAATTTGTTCCACCCATTCTCCCCGAAATATTTCGAAGTCCTTTTGATTGTACTCTTTATGTCTCATAAAAATAGAGACTTTGGGGATGTCACAGTTTTAATATAAAATTAGTAAAGTTGGAGGGAGATAGAAAGAAAAAGTAATTGAAGTATTGTTAGTAGATAATATGACCCACCTCAAAGAGAGAAAAACTTGTCAAGAATGGAAGATGATTATTTTTGTGGACAGCTCAAAATGAAAAAAGAGACTATTTTTACAGGACGGCAGGAGAGGGGTTATCAATTAAAAATATAGCTTGAACGATATTTTGATCCCATGTTATAAAATTGTTAATAAAACATTTGTTGACTCGAGTAACTCTATCATCAAGAGTATAATAAAAACAAAGTCATAGCTATATCTTGATCAATATTTTTGATATACCTCTATTATCTGGATTGAAACCATACTTTCATTCAATATAAATATTTTCAGACCATTGTACTTACTCCACGTATTTGACGCACTTCCGAACTTTGGCCTCTTAATCATGTTAAAGATAAAACCAAGCTCAGGAAGCACTGAGTGAATCATTTTTTAAAGTTTTGTCGTAGTATCTGTGACATGTAAACCAAGCTTAAGCATATTTCTACAATCTCTTCATTGTTGTTAACCTGTCCTATATACAACAATTAATAAAAGTTCAATGACTTCTCTTTCTTCAACTTTACATCTTCTTCATCACTTCGTGTAAATGTTACCCAGATTTGCAGCGGCAGGCAACACACAAGTGACTATCTTATCTTTTTTACCAAACGATCCATTAATACATTTAAGTAATGCATTGTAAGATAAGTCTATAAAAAATACGAATGTTTTTATAGATGTCTATAAAAACAATTTGAGTTATAAAAATAATTTAAGAAATATTTGATTTTCTATTGGTCCATTAAAATTTCAGTATAAGAAGAATATATTTTTTAAATAATAAATAAGAAAATGTACATAGATATTATAATAAGACCACATATTTAATGCATAACAAAAATTGGAGTATCTTATTAATTGGATGAAAATATGAAAGATTGAGACTCAAGAAAAATGAGTGTCATTATATTTTTATTGGAACTCATAGTATATGTAAAATTTTCTGATATCATATTAACTTATGATAATAAACTGTTGTTAACCTTTGTAATTTTCACTAATACAAATTTTAAAATACATTTAATAACAATAGTTAAATTATTTTTTAACATACACATAAAATTTTCTTCATCATAACAACTGAATATATCTTATGTGAGCATCACCCTTATTTGACACACATTTAGCATTGTTTGTTTTGTTTTATAGTATATTTAGTTTGATCTAAACATTAAAAAATGTTGTTGAAATTTTTAATTTTATAGTATACATAAAAATCAACTAACTCGATTTGTTGTTTTCACTATAACTTTTAATAAAAAAATAAAAAGAAAAATCAAGCATATATTTCATCATTACAAAAGGTCGAGCATATATTTCATCATACAACAATGAATTTAGTTAATGATAGCATTGGATTATGTTATCATAACATTGATTGTAATTCATTTTAATGACAATTGACAGGAATATTTGTATAAAATTTTCATCTAAATTTCTTCCTTTGAACAAATGCAATTAAAATTTCATTAGAATTCTTATAAAATTCCTTTTAATTTGATACTCCCATTTCAAAAATTTCAAAATTTTAATGACGGATTATTTGCTATGGAGCCCACATACCCCATCTAACATCAGAATTTCAAGTAGATAAAAAGAAAGATGATAAATTATGAATTTATGATATGCGGACGTGTAATACTTAATTATTTACGGCAACATATAATAGTATAACGCAATAATAATGAAGATAAACTTATCGACGATGTCATCTCATATATTGTACGCAGAGCGATGCAGAACTCGATCAATACCTCAACATTTCTACTGCTTGTTTCGGAAGTTCCACCACTTTTTCTTCCTCTTAAAATCACTCGGAGGCAGATCTGATCGACCAAAGATTTTTATTTTATTCTACTATATTAGAGTATAATTAGTTGAAGATATAATAAGCTAGGATTGTCAGCATAAAGTGAAAGATGATGGATGAGACAAATGACAGTTTTTACCTCCCTGGGGATAAATGGAGTTGTAATGTACCTCAGCCCAGAAACTCAAATGCACAACTGCACAACAAATCACAAACATAACGATCGATCCAAGCATCGCAAACAAGCATTATTCGTAAACTGAACTGACCTCTTTTTGACTTTTGTTCTTTCGGGAGTATCTCGATGTAGCATGTATCTTTGAATGAAGTTAGTACAAGAATCTTGACACCATACTGTCACACCAAAATAGCCACATCTGAGTTCTATTAGCAATATACTACTATTTGCCACACGGCATAAATAAGAGGCGGTTTGAGGTAAGGCGAGTAATACCGAATCTGCAGCAGCTTGCAGAGTGACATGATCACCCCACTCCCCCCTCCTGATTACTAATCGTGTTAAGTGTTCGTGGTGGTTAAAATTGAAGGTTAAAGAATATTGAGATAGAAGAAGTATACTTGGATATCCTATTCAAGTAGTCAGCAAATTCCATGGGGACATACCCCTCGTACATTTCTGGATGTGCTTTGAGCTGGCAAACATGATACATGTCAGTTACAAAATAACCTTAGACCATAAAACAATATCCTTTTAAAAATACACCAACCTGACGGACAACTTGCTTTCTGACAAATTTATGGTGTTCAGGGGTCCGATAGAACTGATCAGATAAAGCACGAAACTGCGGAAAACCATAATGAAAAACTGGAAATAATTTTGTAATTGAGAAAGTACAATAGAACAATGTAAGAATACTCAATAGCTTATAACACGATGTGAAAGTTCAATTTAGGGGAAAATGTCGAGCTGTATGCTTAGCGTCTCATCAATTACTAGCAATACATAATAGAGAAAAATGAGCTTTTAGAATATGTACTAAGAGCATTCAACTCTGTTCTGAAAATTTTATGTCAACTGATACTATAACATTTTGGTAAAGACTCACATACTTACCTGACAATTTCCATCTCCTTGAACTTTGTGCTCAATCAAGCCATACATCTTTAACCTGAAATGAAAAGATCAACTATCAAAAATGTGTTCAACCAATTCAATATAGAAAAGTATGGGGAGGAGTATCAAGTGCAAGCAAAACCCATAGCAGAATATAAAGCGCCATATTTATGAAGCTAACAGACTTGAGCATCATCAAAGGTAACCTTTATTGCTAGAGGCTCATTTGAACTTCAAAGCGTCTTAATAGACATAGCGAAATATGGGATTCTTTGCCAGCTAACCACTTAACTATTTATCACTTAGCTTTACCAACAAAGCTTACCAAGAGGTAATGCATAAAAAATAGTTTGAAGGAGTTGGAGAACAATTGGTTTCTACTGTTGAGTAAAAGACGTCCCAGCTAGAAAATCGTTAAATATTTTATCCAAGTGTAAAATTAACATCAGGTAAAGAGGGAAGGTGGTGATATTTTGACAAAAACAAATTTAAAGCGCGGATGCAACAAGGAAATCAACACACAGCATCTGGAAAGAAACAAATTCGAAAAACAGTTATACATCTAAATCCACTGATTCAAATTTTACACGATATGCCAACAACATAATAAGGCAAAAAGTACCTATCCAGCAGCCTTTGATGGTCAGTAGTTGCTTCGTCTACTGAAGGTATGTCCCCATTAATCCTTGGAATATGCTGTCAGTGGTACCAACAGAACACTTAAATATCCTTCAAAGGATCATTCCAAAGTAAATTTCTATCATGCCAAGCACACAAAAAATCATGTCCTGTTAGTAAGTTGTTCAACTGTTTCAAAGTTACAATTTCGTCAATTTGTTAGTATTTTGGTTAATCATATGTAGATTTGCCTATAAATAGATTAACGGATGTCTTAGATATAAAATGATAAGATGACAAGGGCATGTTTGAAAACTAAATTTATCAAGAGAGAAACATTAAGGAAATAAGTTAAAATGAAAAAAGAAAAATCTTGATGATGGGTATGAAAAGAAAAATCTTGATGATGGGTATGAAAATATCAATTAGAAAACTATGTACAGTCTAATGACTTCGAAGTGAGTCAAATTCTGAAACATCATGGAACTGATGCTTACAGGAACAGGAACCATTTCATACAACCTCTTCTCAACTTCTCCATCAAGTTCCGACTCATCCATTATATCCAGATTACAGGAGTAATCATCTCCATCGCATGATCTATCCCCAGGGCTTGAGCATGGGCTCCCTGCATCATCACTCTCATATGCGCTACCGTCTCGGCCTACATCTTCTGTAGATTTCTCGGAAAAATTAATGAAGTTGGTTCTAGTGAATATAAACATGAAGAAGGAAAAGAAGCATGTACCTGTATAATAGTTACTTGAAGAATCATGCCAATCTGGGGCGACAGTGGAATCTTGCAAGTATACCTCCCCAGAATGTGATAATACTGGGTGTTCTTCAATTGACAACTGCGACAATTCTTCATGTAGAAGAGAATGTGCAACAATCTCATCATTTTCAGTGTTGACACATGGATCATCTCTAATGTACTGTTCATGACAAATCTTGACGTCATGTTGGGTGCTGTCTCCATAGTAACTGTTACTGAAAATACTGTCGATGTTGAGAAAACTCCATGGAGCAGCATCAGGTTCTGGTTCATGCATTTCTTCTTCTGGTGAATGCTCACAGAATCAAACAAGCATTCATCCAATAACAGCTGAAATAATTCTTAGCTAGCCAGATTGTGTATTATCCCAGCTACACACTCTTTCCACAGTATACCCAATAAGATACTTTGATGAAAAGTCCTATCACCACATTCAGATAAACAGTATGACCCAAGATTAACTAATTTATCCTATCACCACATTCAGATAAACAGTATGACCCAAGATTAACTAATTTATCCTATCACCACATTCAGATAAACAGTATGACCCAATATTAACTAATTTATCAATCTAACGTTTTTAATCATCTGATACACTAACATTTTTCCCACATTCTTAAGAAGTCGACACCATGGCTCTATCAAATATAAAATGTTAAAGCTCCAACAAACAGAGAAATCTAAGTAGTAACACCTAACAAATTAATGAAGAGTTTAGTTTATTGATCAATATCCTTATGCAATAAAAAAAAATGGATCTTTCCATTTGGCTTTCCTTCTCCAAACAACAGTTTACTCTATAGGACCCCCTTGTTAAGTCTTTAAACATGAAATTCGTATTCTGATAATCACAAAATGTGATAAAGAATGGTTTTTTGTTGGTTTCAAATCAGATAACACTTACTTCCAAGCTAAATCCTCCGATTAGTAACAAAAATTAAGCCTATATTCACAAATTCTGTTATCCTAAGCAGAAATTAAGGAGAAATATATGCACCACAACATAGAAGAATACAAAACTTGGACTCAAAGTAAAAACAAATCGCAATTACAATCCAATAGAAACTGAAGCGAAAGCCACTCGATATGTAACCAATTAAAACTCACCTTCAGGCGGCAATGAATAGAGAGAGACGATAGTGGAAAGGGAGGAGAAATGTGAGGTTGGTTTAGAACTTTATGATACAGTTTGAGGGAAATGGTGGCTTTTGCGTAGATCGAAAGATGCCGTTGATTTAATCGCCCTTTTCCTTCAACACTAGGCAATAGGCATCCCTTATTTTAGGTATGACTGCGTTTTTTAGGTTATTTGGGATTTCAATATTCCATTCTTTTCTTTCCATTTACAGTTAATTGCGTTTATTTGATGCTTTTTCTGGTTTTCCTCGAATCTATTCAACACACGAGAGTGAAATTAAACATAATCCACCCGCTTCTATATTTCTTTTGTCTCAATCAAAATGTCCACTTTTTATATCTTTTGAAAATAATCAATTGCTAACTAATTAACAATTTCAAATTAAAACTAAATCTTAGTCATTAGATTAGAAGATCTAGTGGTTGAAATAACACATGGATTATATTTTTAATTAAGAAAATTAATAAATAAAATTAGAGGGTATTAATGTCAATTCTCTCTTATTAAAATCATTTTAAAACTTTAAATTTACATAACTCTCTCGATTCAAATTTTTTTTTCGCAAAAAATATATCAAATTAAAGGATTCCAACGAAATCTCAATTGCATATGTTCCGACGACATTCGGATAATGAAATTTGATATTTTTTATTTTAGTTTTCGTAAATGTTGATAACCAGATTTTTATCAACAAATACATAAACAAATCTCAATAAAATCATGTAAAAATCTTAATAAAACCATGTAAAAATCTCAATATATATGTGTTGATATTTTCTTATACTAGTGTTGATATTCTTATGTCATATTTGTAATACACTATGTTGATATAAAAAAACATTCACGAAAATGATCATATGATAACATAATGGCGATATTACCCTTTTGTTGATATTTTGTCTACTATTTATTGAGATTCGTAAGATTTAATCTCATCCACTCATTTTAAAATCTAAGAGTGGAGATTTGATCTTGATTTTGGATTAGGGTGCTATAAGCATGAATATGACCCTTTTATTCATTCCCCATCTCTACTCATTAAAATATTTAATTACTTTTTTCTCTTTACGTATTCCACCTAACAACTCCTCCTAAAATCTCGTGCCACTAAAAAATATGGACATCTTAAATATAGCGGAGGAAGTATTTGATTAATTTAACCAACTATTTAATTAATTTTTTAAAATAATTTAATCTGTAAATAAATTATACTAGTACTACATATTTAATTATGATTTTTTTTTTGAATGAATTAGAGGGAATATCAACTAAAATAGGTTGCATTCATCGAGTTATTCTTACACACGATAAAACCTTCCAACTTCAACATGCTCATCATTGTCGATCCACGACATATAATCAACCTTGTATCCATCTATGAGGAATGGCATGATGCCGTCATTCTATTATTTGACACTCATAGTTAAATATGAACTATTTTTAAATTAATTAAATTTATTTGTTATGTTAGGCAAAGAGGATATAAAAAATTAAAATAACAACAAAATTATAATATGCAATTTAATAAAAATATTGATAATCAATTTAATTGATTAATTGTCAAAATTGAGCTATACAAATAACAGTTCCATCATTTTATTAAACATAATTTTAGACCAAAACCATAAAACAATTTTAGGACAAAAATTTGTCCAAAGATAAGAGTTAATACAAATTTTGGACAATATTGATACCTGTAGAAACGGGCTCTACTTTGTCGCAATAATGTTGAAAGATAGTCTTGCCTAACTCAATATACTTGAATAATAATTAAGGAGCTGGAACATGATTTAATATTTACCTCACATTGTTTTCATGTGATTTTATATTGTTCTGTTTATTATTGCTCCGCCAAACTTTTCGTAATTTCACCACCATTTATATATGAATTTTCCTAGGCAAAATATTCGTGAAGTTCACTGTCCCTGAATTAAATAATCGAAATTTCATTGGAATTCCTCGATTCATTTGAGATAATTCCTTGGTTTGGCTTGAAATTTTATTGGCTAATTTCCTTATTTTTCGCATTGGCTTGGCATGACGTCAACCTAAAAGGTAAGTAAAATAATCACTAGTAGTATAAGATTTAATCCCACAAATGACACTGGCAGACAGAATATAGTGGCATCTAAATAAGATACAACTCTACAAGATGGAGAGCTAGGCCAGCAAAGAATGAACACTGCTAATAAACAAACATTTTACAACAGCAACCCCATAGTGTTTCCTCCAAAAATATACTACATGCTTCCATCATGTATGTATTACTACAAGTTACAACAATCCAAGGAATGACTAAACCCATTGGGATTCAGACCTCCTCACCCAACATCATATGTTTACAACAATTAAAGGTCACACAAACAAATTCCATACCTTTTATTCTATTGCAATGTTGAATCTATCGACACCGGTCACATTCTAGAGCCTGCCCTTGTTGAGGCACCTAGAAGAGGTTTTTCGCTGAACGACTATCAGTAAATCCGAGGCCGGTCACATTCCAAAAACACGTTCAACCAGATTTACGCTAGCGAGTCAGAATCAATTTGCAGTTTGCTACTGGTATCTTGATAGTGTACTAAATTGTCATCCTTATGTACCCTAGTTGACTGCTTTGCAATCAGCAAGTTCTCACGAGCTTTGATGACCAGACTCGAAGCAGCCAGGCACTGTCCACGATTTTGATATCACTTAGCCTCCTTTTACCTTTGGATTGGGAATCCTCGGAAGCTTTGTTGTCGTCTTTGCTCTTCAAAGATGGTTGAGGGTTTCCGCAGCCTGTATACACCTCAACGACTTGGTTGATCATTTCCTGGACTTCACTCATCTTGGGCCGTGTCTTTGAAAGTCTGGACAGGCAGCGGTTAGCTACGAGTGAGAGCTTGTGAGCTGATTTAAGGACTTGCCTGCCCTCAAGCCTCGGGTCCAGTATATGTTGAAACTTCTTGGCGTCTGAAAGGTATGGCTTTACCCATTCTAAGAGCTTCTGCTCGCCTTTAGGGCGTTGTCGATCCAACGGGCGTCTACCAGTGATGAGTTCGTAAAGGAACACCCCATAGCTCCAAACATCACTTTTTGATGTGAGACGGCCTGTTTGAATGTATTCGGGAGCTGCATAACCCATAGTCCCAACAACCTGAAAAGTGTATATAATCATCAAATAAACAGAAAAACAGTCATTGCTAGTAAGTAACGTAGTTTTAACCAAGGAACTTCAGAGAATCACAGTTGGTTTAAAACACGACTTCATACTCAATGGCAAAGGCTAAAATGCTTTAGAGCTATACATAAAGATTTATATAACAAACCATATTGCATTGAGCATACCGCAGTTGATACGTGTGTTAGTCCTTCTGAAGGACCCAATCGAGCCAATCCAAAATCTGATAGTTTAGCATTCCATTGTTCATCTAAGAGAATATTTGAAGATTTGAAATCTCTGAAGATGATCTGGACATGGGATATGACATACGTTAGTCTTAAGAAAGTGAAGCGGAGCATATCCAAGCTCCATCTAGTGCCAGATGGACGAAAAAAGAAAGAGGCTTCATTCCCAACTATAACAAATGAATTAATTTAAGGCACTGAAAGACAAATAGATTGAACATTCTTAATATGGTACCAGGTCGCACGAAAACAGTCAACACAAAATAGACAACCTGAAAATCCATTTCCTCGTGCAGGTATGCCAAGCCACGTGCAGCATCTAGGGCGACCCTCAGCCTCATATCCCAAGAAAGGGGTGTGAGGGACCTAATTGATAAATGATCTTCCACACTTCCATTGGGCATGTATTCATATACTAGTAGTCGTTGAATACCTCTTTCATCATCTTCAGCACAGTAACCAATAAGTTTCACGAGATTTGGATGCTCGACAACGCCAAGAACGTTAACTTCTGTCACCCATTCTTTGTGACCCTGACATGTGAAAGTGAAAGTATTAGTCAGTTGCAGCACTTTCTTAATCAAACATGTGAAGATTTCTTTTTTCCATTGAGAACATTAGGGAACTTTAACAAGTGTACAAGGAAAACACTAAAATTGCTATCTTAAACAAACTTTCAAAAACTGCAATAACGAAATCTTCCAGATAACTGAGTACGGCTCTGGCTGGAAAACAGAACGAGTTACAAATAGCAACTTTGTCATTTACAATGCAGCTCAATCGATAGACTATAGCAAGCCTCTCTTTGGAAATAGTGCATCATTAAAGTCATAGCTGATGCCATCTTTATCAGCTTTCTACAATAATATCAATGTCAGATTCATATTTATTAATTACACTTAATTAAATAAGGTGCTAATACTCAAAATAGAGATGTTTATAGTAGCCATGACATTGCTTCTGTGAGTTACGTTATAGCGGCATTTATAGTCTTAACTCTTAAATGCATTATCAGCAGGCAGGAACAATGAGGATGGCACAGTTCGAAGACCTTAGAACTTGCTACTGACTATTTATACCAATTTCTTCTTCCAACACGTTAAATAAATACATAGAACTATGTATATGATGTGTTTTGCACTTTTGAGAAATCATAGGGAAATTGAAACTGAAGAAAAAGCAAACTTGAAGAAAATGCACCTGGAGTCCTCTTCTACCCAGTTGTTTTACAGCCACATCAATTCTCTCGGCTGGATCATTAGAACTCTTAATGACGCCCTTAAAAACACATCCAAAACCTCCTTCTCCAAGTTTTGTAGTACGGCCAAAATTTTTTGTCGCTTGTTTCAGTTCTGAAAAGGAAAAGACCTTGAGATTACTGGCCCTCTCAGACAAATTTGGGAACTGGTTGCGACCTCTGGACTCAGAGCTCGTATTTGATACATCCTGAGAATTTAATTCTGATCCAGATTGCTTCATTTCATGATCAGTAAACGAAGACTGAAGTGAATTTGCTGTTGGTGTCTTTGGTTCATCCTTTCTGTCTCCACTATAGAATTGGAAGCACTTCATGACCGTAAAATGGTGCGTAGTACCACGCTGAATAGTTCAGAGAAATTACTGACTCAGATTCCATTAAAATGCACAAAGAGGTAAATAAAATAGATCCACATACAAAAGTTGGATGCATAGAAAGATGGACTTATGCAAACTTCTACAAATTTACTCTGGATATGATAGAAGGAAGCCAAAAACTAAAGCATAATCATCACTTCAGTGTCCAACTTAAGAGAATGACTTGTCAAGTATCATTCATAATTTAACCAAACCACTACAACACATCTACTAAACAAACCAATGTTTGTAATAGGAAATTAACATCATAAAACTCAATGACCTCCCCTAAGCATTATGCAGTGTGATTGGCTTTACACTAAGAAGAAAACCACTCTGAGTACTAATGGAAATCAAACTGGAATCCTCCTGTATTGGTGGAAATCCATAGTTAACACAACACCTTCGATTTTATTTTCCTCCAAGAGTACCATCTACATTCTACAGGACCATGCTAAAGTCTCCTTTGAGCAGTAACTACTAACTATGAATCTCTCCCTCTCTCTCTCTCATTCACTCACGCACACACACAAACCCCTCATTTTTCAGATGACACGGATCATAATTCATACAAAAGCTTCACTAAACCTCATGTTTCAAGATTGGGGGTGATCATACTATACTACTAAAGCCCAATTTACATCAGGGGAGCTGGAAAACTCAATGTTGAATTCATATCTAAAAATCAATACTTTAGTCAAATATCCAAATCAAAATAAATCAAACCATAGCAAATGAAAACAAAGATGCACATGCGTTTGACTCCTCAACCTGATTCTAATCATGCTAATTTGGATTTTCTGAGTCCAATGGAAAATTCTTAACTCCATTCTTAAAGGTAAGAGAGCCCAGACCAAATCCCCAACAACCAAGAAAATTGATCTTCGAGCTAATTTCTGACCTGTAGATTGCCTTGGCGAATTTGAGAACAACCCAAAATCGATCTTGAAAGACCTGATTTCCGGATGAAACGCGGGACTAAAAAGAAGAAGTCATACACGGCAAAGCCTCCTCATTGGTTGAAACAACAAGACTCCGCGAGGATTGATATTCAATAATTGCAGATAAATAGAAGCGTACGAAATGTGCAAATACAGAATTTACGATCTTGGGCGAAAACACAGCATAAAACAAGAAATAAGTGTGAAGAGCAAAGTTGTGTAGATAATTAGAGAGAAAATGTGTCATCCTTTTACGGGAAGAAAATGTCTACAAAAGCAGGCGGGGGGCGATTTGGTCAGAGTATCATTATTATTGTTATTACTTTTAAAATCGTTTTTATCCACGGCGGATGCCAAGTAACATATTCAACTAAAACTGTGAATCCTTTTCGATTCCGCCAAATAAATGCTACATTCTCACATTTCCATTTCCTACTCTCTCACATCACCTGCAGCGGACTACTCCGCCAGCTGAAGCGTTTTAGGTTAGATATTTTTTCAACAGGTTTGCTTTTTCTTCTTCATCCTTCGCTCCTCACAATGTGCTCCTTTTTTTTTGTTTAATTCTAGTACTACTTTTTTTGGTTCACTATTGAATGTACAGCTCACAAGATTCGTTTACTGTTCGGTCGTCTTAATTGGTGCAAGGTTGTGTATTATCGGTGGATGATATTTGCCTGATTTGCAAAGCTATGTAGTTTTCAAAATCTTGTAGATTATTCGGTTAGAGTGGATTTACGAATTCAAATCGCTAATTGGCCATTGAACTAGATGATAGGATATGAATAGTGCATTCAAGAGTGTAATTATCCGCTGAATTTAGTAGTGCAGATTGTTGCAATCGTTCGAACTGGACCTTAGTTTTGTGATGGATTTTTAACTTGCTTGAATTATTGGAGATACTTAGTTTGATAGATAAGGCTTTCACCTGATTACAGCTCTAATTGCCTTTCACTTTGCATGCATAATTGCTTTTTCGTATCTAATTTTTAAAATGCAATGGCAAAGATGTCCGCACCTCTTACAGTCTTACTACATTTACTATTTTGGGGATAGTGTCAAGAACTTGACTTGACTTGAACTTTGGTAATGAATGACTTTAAAGGGAACTTAGTAATTTCTTTAATAAGGCTAGTTTCTTAAATATGGACTTACCTTTATAGTAAGCATGATAAATTTTTTAGATTGTATCTTAAAGGTTTTTTGGTCTGATATTATGTGTATGTTATTATTTGGGTGATTCTCTTCATAATTATATCTATAAAATAAATACGCACATGTGCAGTAACTGTCAATATCTTGGAAGATATGCTAATGTAACCAAGGATGTCTGTTGACTATGGTATTTTTGCTTGTTCGAAGCATACTGCAGCCAATAAGAATACTATTCATTATCTTGAGTTGTACTTTTCGATGGTTAATTGATGAATTTTGATGCTTTAATTCCTGTAAAATAATCTTAAACATTCTTATCTTCTAATAAAGCTTTAATAAAATACTTTTCCCTCTGTCAATAATGTTTATCAGGTAATGGAGAATGGACCTCCAACAATTGAATTTGAAGATGGGACAGTTGATGTTGAACGTCTGCTTGTAGAACCCCAAGATGGGAATGTCTCAGTGGATGGTGTCATGTGTTTTAATGAGAAGACCTCAGAGAAAGCTATTGACATCCTAGAGGTTTCCTGCAGTTTTGGTATATCCTGCAGTGTTGGTTGTTAAATTGTATCTCCCCTCCTCCCTCGCCTATGTAGATTCAAATATTGAGGAGTTCTTGTTTCAACTGAGTGAAATGATTATAGGAGTCTCTTGAACAGTTACTACTGAAATGTCTCTGTACAATAGAAGATGGGGTAGAGGATCTGGTAAAATAGAACGGGGAACCGATACTTATGTGATAATCTGGATGAATTCTCTTATTTCTTCAATTCTATCTCACCTATGTCTATTTTCAGTAGTCTATATTGTAAAATTGCACGAAACTGCACATTGGTGAACTATTTGTCGAGTAAGTACAATTCTTGTTACTTCCGGAACGGGATGGGAGATTGTTGCACATAGCATGTATTTTTGCCTTCCTTGATTTGATTTCCCTTCAGGTCATATTGTATATCTACACATTAAATATTACTCACGTCACAATTCTACAATCTTTCTCCAGCTGCTTTTCCCCATGAATTGAGTTCAAAAAATTGTTGTTCGCTGTTCTCTGAAATATGATTGGTATACATACCAAATCTTGCTTTTATACTTGATATTGTTAGATAATATGCTGCATACATATGTTATACAGAGTATTTCTTTAATGCCTGCAATTGCTCATAATTCGTGCTTCATGCAGGTGTGACAAGTGCTGGTACTACTCATGAAGGGGGAGATATTCTCAATAGAGATGTATGTCACTATTAATTTTCTTCTGAATTAATAGCCAGTTGTTACGAAAGTGTGATGCCATGGACTTTCTTTTTTAAGAAGAAATTGTAGAAAGAAATAGAAATCAAGTGGAGTTTATTTGAGGAATTTGAAGAATTGAGCATTCAAGAATAGAGAGAGTTGGTTTCTGGGATAGCTGATTAGTTGTATCACAGCGAGGAATTATGATTATTTTAAACTTTGGGAGAGAACTTTGACTTTAGATGTCAAATATCAGTCTTAACAAAGTTCTAGAATAAATATTCATATGTAAGAATTGCTATTTAGTTACTCCCTCCGTCCCATTCAAGATGGCCACCTTTCCTTTTTTTGTTTGTCCCAATCAAGATGACCACTTTCCAATTTTGGAAATAATCCCCTCTCTCCTCATTAAAATCTTCAACTACCTCTTTCCTCTCTACTTTATTCCACCTAACAACACTTCCTAATATCCCGTGCCACTAAAAAATGTGGCCATCTTGAGTGGGACGGAGGGAGTATAAAATATTGAAGAAAATTCTAATACTGTAGATTTGTTTGACTGCTGTGTAATTGTTTTCAAGTTCTCAAAGTAGTGTCTTCTTTGCTGAGTAACAGATTTCCATCCTCTGTGAAAACAAAAACGCTTTGGTTAATGGTTATCCAAATTATTGCTCGTCCCGGTCAACTCCCATAAATGCTTTTGCTTGTATCTATATCCAATACAATTTTCACTGCCTATATTAGGAAAAAAAGCCAAGCTTTTTTGTTTTCACCGAGGATGGCTATCTGTAGGTACTTAATTCATTACACACTGCGGATGACGGTGGCTATTTTATATTGCAAAATGATTTCTGTAGCATGGGAGAAGAGTATCTTCTAGGTGAGTATCCCCGTACTCGAATGGTCTTATTAAACTTTTCAGTCATTAAGTGGCACATATTGCTAACTGTTCTTTACCCTCACCCAACCCAAAACCAATCAAAAAGAAAACTGCTGTATTGGGTATGCAGGTGTTGAATTCGCTGAAAGAATTACAGATCTGGAATATGTTTCAAGCGAATGCTTGCAGACCTCTGTTTCATGCAGTCCAGTTCTTACATGTGCTGGTATTGACTCTCCGTGGAAATCAGATCTATTCAAAACAATGGAAGTGCCAGAATGCCAAAATGATGTAGTTGATATCAAGAGTTATGAGTTTAGTGAAATTCCTAGTCCTCAACATGAGTCTGAAAAATTGGCTGAGAAGAAACCTCTGAAATCACCACAAGAGAATATTGGCAAGGTCCATGACTTTTCAAGACACTCTTTTAATGGTTTACCATCTGATGAGAATGCTACAAGCCTTTCCCAACCAGTGGAGATGTTTTCCTGTGCAAAGGATGAGAAAAATGATGAATATGGGCAGACATGCCAAAGTGGTGAGTTTAACAGAGTTCAGGGGAAGGATGAATTGGTAACCTTGTTTTCTGCAGAAAGCCCAACTGATGCACTTCCTGCGCTAAAGAGATCTCGTAAGCCCACGAAAAGGTACATCGACGAAGTAGTAGATCCTATTTCACGTCATTCAAAGAGAAGGCGGGAGGTTTCATCTTCAATCTTTAGGGATAAGTCTGTAGAAGTCAAAAATCACAAAAAATGTCACGTGGGCTCTAAAGCCATCAAATTACCAGCTGAAGAATCTGATGTGAAAGCTATTCAAGTCCCCTTTGGCTTGCTAGCGCGTAAAGAATGTCCAGAGAGTCCTGCATATAATTTGGTAAGTAGATTTTGTTTGACCATCACTTAATTAATTGAAATTGAAATATTTTCTATACTCCATTCTGAATAGTGAACAATAATACTGTTTTGATTCAGAAACTTATTTTGGTGTCCAAATGTTCCTATCTAGAAGTTGGTTTGTTGTACTGATTAGCATTGGATTTTAGCCTTATACAAGCTTTTATTGCTAATATGGTTACATTTTTGTTCAACTCTAATTAATGATGTTGGTATTTGATATAACAGGTGCACAGTTCAGATACAAGAATTTTGATGAATAACCCAAAAGATAACGGTGTTGCTTCAGAGAATCAAAAGAAAAGGGATGAATGTACTCCAGTTGTTCATCAAATGAAAAGGAGTGATGGTACCCCTGCAGAGAGTCAGAAGAAGGATGACAAAGTTAGTGGAGCCCACTTAATGAAAAAGGATCAATACATCACAAATATTCATTTCACAAAGAGGAATGAGAGTGTCATGGCAGCAAGTCACAAGAAAAAGGAGAAAGGTGTAAATGGAGTCCCTTTAATGAAAAGTGATGACCATCTCACAGCACCAAGTCAGAAAATAAAGGAACGAACCATGTTTGCTGGGAGCCCGAAAATGAAAGATGAGTGTGCAACAGCAATATATCAAAAGAAAAGAGACGAGGTTAGTGGCCGGAGGAAGCACCATAGGCTTTGGACTACTGCGGAGGTTAAAAAATTAGTTGATGGTGTCGCTGAGTACGGTGTTGGAAGATGGAGTAGAATAAAAAAGATCCACTTTCCTGCGTCTGCCCATCGTACCTCTGTAGATCTCAAGGTAAAACCATCTTTTTTGGGTAATGTTGTACCAGTGATGGCTGGCATGTGATTTGGTGATGGCAATTATCGCAGGACAAATGGCGAAATCTTTTGAAAGCAAGCGGTTTGCAGGGACGACAAAATGAACAGGTAATCTCTCTTGAGGTTTTTTTTAATCAGGAAAGTTTTAATATATATATACACAAGTTGATTCAGGGAGAGAAGAAGCGCAACGTGGCGTGGCGGCCTCTGCCAAAGTCCATCTTGCGGCGTGTTTGTGAACTGGCGGCAATGCACCCATATCCCAAGGGCGGGAAACGGAAGACGACGCTTTTTCGCCATGTTTCTCCAGATAAAAATACCGATATTACATTGAGTGACTATAGAAGGATCTTACGAAGTATTAGCGGTAGTTGATCTTTCTGTTCTGTTTGTATCATCAACAGAGAGGTTAGGTCATTTCCTGAATTGACTGTTTCGTCAGACACATCTAGCGGATCGATAAGCATCCGACGTTTGTGGAATAACAATCAAACACCTGATTTATTGTCGTAGGACGAGAAAATACTAGAAACAGCAAAGCTGAAAAAACACGAGGGCATATTAGGGAAGTAATGGATGGATATGGTTCAGCCACCTTCGTTGGCATTGTTGTCTCCGTTGTTATCTCCTCCGCTGCCCCACTGGTTATAGTACTGCCTTGGTATGTTGTGATGGTTATCTATGTTGCGGTCGACTTGGTTGGTTTTCATCATGACGTCATCTCTTCTGCTGCCGACTAGTGCTCGCTGATGTGCCGCCAAGCATAGGAAACTGATCAGCGCAACCAACGCAAATGCCACCAATTTCATTCTCTTCACTTCTGATTTCAAAAGAAAAATGTGTACGACTCAGTAGTCATGTAACATAGCTATATAGTTGGAGCTCATATAATCTATGACATAATATCATGCAAAATTTTAAGCTAAGAAGGTAAACTTACTAGGCAGTGAAAAAAGGTTTTCGAGCATCTTTTCAGATTAATCACCCGGAGTTGAGCATAAAATCAAGGTATCTACTTGGATATATATTACTAGAAGATTGATGTTGTTACTGTTAATTGTTTGGTCACATGAAATCTTGTAAGTTTTTTAATGTAATTTTAAATTTATTTTGTAGCAAGTGGACAAGGGACGGCCAAACAATTTTCACCTTTGGCGTCTTATAGTTTAGCAATTGTTGTAGGATTGGACCCAACACAAGGAAGTGGACAAATTAGTTGCCTTAATAGGAAAATTCCACTTTGCAAGTGGTTGTATTAGTCACGAAGTCAACTTGAGAGAATTTAGGTTTACTGTTTTAGGCATTTTGTGCAGTCAGGTGGAACTTTAGTGGAAAGTAGACAGTGAGTGGAGAAACCCTTTTTGCACCATAATCCTCTACATAATTGAATCTAAACTACATTTTACTTATACAACATAAAAAAAAAAATCGACCGGGAATCAAAAGTAATATAATAATATTATACTCCTAATAAATTAAGACAATAAGTGGCTGTAGTTTAGTGGTAAGAATTCCACGTTGTGGCCGTGGAGACCTGGGCTCGAATCCCAGCAGCCACATAAATTGTTTTAATTTTGAAAGTAAGACATGATTATTTTACTGATATGATTTCTTTATTTGCTAGGAATTAATGTGGTTTATTTATTTCAGTGATAATAAGATCACACATATATACTCTTCTTTCTCTTATTATCTTGTAATTTATAGAGAGGTGAGTTTTTTGATTCTGTTAAGGGAAATGAAGAAATAAGGATTAAAATAAAGATGTGCTAATTTGTTTTTCAAAAATAATTTTGGGTATCTTCTAGTTCAATTCATAACCTGAGTCGTACAAAATATAAATCAGATCGTTATGAGGTCATTAGACTCATTACAGTTTATTAATCAATTGCATTTGTAGATACTTTCCAGTTTCCATTAATATTGCATATTCTTATCAGTAATAGTCATATTTTACGTCACTTGATAACCTACCAAAATGACAAAATGACTCCATTATTATCGAAATGGAGGGAGTACTAAAAAATGACTTGTCAATTTATTATTATGCTATAGTCTAAAAATATTTGATGCACTAATTTAGTATTTGACCAATTCTCCCATGAACTAGGAAAAAAGCAAAATTATTTTTGGAAATCAAATTAGGATATCCTTATTTGAATCGTTAGGTTTGTATTTTTCTTAACTGAATTAACTAACCAAATTAAAATTCATCATGACTAATATAACAATGTAATGACATAAACCTACTAACGATTTAGGGACATTGTACCGGGGCATCATCACACTGCAACAAAGTGCATTATACTGTGGGTCCGCATAATATACAAATTATATTTTTTTACCATTGAAATTTCGTTAGAATCTTTATAAAATTATTTATTCGATACAAGATATACGAAAAAATAATTTAAATCTAGAGAATTATATAAAATTAATTTTTTAAAGATATTTTAGGATTGTCAACTGTCATTAAAAGTGACATATGACATTAAAGATTTTAATTTTAAAATCGACAATATTATAATAATTAATCGAAGTCATTCTATATGTTATTGCATATATGGTACTTTAACAATTCAACTACAACATTGTCGATTATTTCATAACTATCAATAAATTGATTCTCTAATTTTATCTTTATTTCTTAAAGATCTATCATGTAGTGTAATTTGACCTTAAGTCTCATATGTATGATTTGAATCATTTATATATATATATATAGGGATGTATTAAGATGACAATCCTCTTTATTGTAACACCATACCACCATTTTAGGCCATTAGATCTGAAAATCGTGTGCTTGTCATGCTGCCACGTGTAAAAACACGGAGGGGTAAAATAGGAAATTTCTAATTTTACGTTACCAGATTGCAGTGTTGTTAATTGAATATTGCAGTCTTACCACAACAATATTGCAGTTTACCACAACTGCAATATCTAATGCAGTAGACTGCAATATCTAATACAGTAGACTGCAAACCCGTGTTTTTTCACGAAACTTAATCCTAGGCGTCCATAGACGAGATCTAACGGACTATATTGGTGGTATGGTGTTATCCTATCTATGGTGGCACCATAGTGCACCCCTATATATATATATATATGTCCATGATCAATTGAGATTTTTTAGGGTAATTGAGAAATGAGATGCAATATCAGCCACTCATTTTTATTAAATGAGTGGTCCAGATTTTGCCACACAAAAAATATTTTTAGTATAATTTATTATGAAAGGGTAAAATGGTAATTTCATAGTAATTAAACTTGAACAGCAACTCCCATCTCTTACTCTCTGCTTCTCGATCTCTCTCTCCATCTCTCATCTCTCTCCAGCCGCTGCGCCTCTCTCTCGTTCTTGGCACCACAGTGCCATTGCTGCTCGCCGAAGTCAGTCCCTCGCGTATCTCTCTCTCGTTTCTTTTCTTTTCCGGCGTTTCACAACGCCATCGCTATTTCCTGCCGGCGTACCCTCTCAAATCGATGAGGAAGGTTTGGGGAAGGAGAAGAAGCTAAGGGGGAAAATCGAGGTTCGTGAATTAGCGAAGAAAATCTTGAGAGAGAAGGAATCGGAGCTGTGGCGGCAATCAATGCTTGAATCCGAGGATTTACCCTCTAGCTCTCTCAGATCTGGTCAATCCGACGAGGAATTCATCGTCGATGTCATGATCTGCTTCATCCTCGCCGGAAGAGACACCACGTCAGCGGTGCTGATGTCGTTGCTAAATTGATTGTGCTGCCGTATTCGGTGGTTAGTTGTTTTCTCTTTTCCCCTAATTTGATTAGGTTTTGCTGATTCACCTCCAATTGTTTATATTATCGGTTACAGTAAAATGCAGTGATGCAATCTAGCAAATTTGGTTGTGCATTCTTCTTCATGATTAGGTTGGATTGATCTGGAATTATTTGAATTCATGAAGAATGCTATTTCCTTCGTACTCCTTTAACTTTGGTAGTTATTAGTAGTATTTAATTTTTTGAGGTTCAATTTGATGAAATTTTGTATCACTGAATTGAAATGCTAGTGTGTGTTTGTGTGTGTGCGTTTCTCCCCAATTTTAATCATTTTGTTGTGATGAACTTGATTGAATTGAAAATATTTTCCAACACAGAGATTGTGATTGGGGATTTGATGTGGCAGGCTGATTTTGAGGATGCGTTGACAATTGATATTCTCGGTATTCAAAATGTGAATTATAAGTGTTATTTTTTAGTTGTTGACATGTTAATACAAGTTGTTGACATTTGATATTCTCGGTATTGATATGTGAATTATAAGTCTTATTTTTTTAGTTGTTGACATTTTAATACGAGTTGTTTATATTTGATATTCTCGGTATTCAAATGTGAATTATAGTAAGTGTTATTTTTTAGTTGTTGACATTTTAATACGAGTTGTTACATTTGATATTCTCGGTATTGATATGTGAATTATAAGTGTTATTTGTTAGTTGTTGACATATTAATACGAGTTGTTGACATTCGATATTCACGGTATTGATATGTGAATAATAAGTGTTATTTGTTAGTTGTTGACATTCGATATTCTCGGTATTGATATGTGAATTATAAGCGTTATTTTTCAGTTGTTGACATTTTAATACGAGTTGTTGACATTCGATATTTGTTGTTGACATTCGATATTCTCGCTATTGATATGAGAATTATAAGGGTTATTTGTTAGTTGTTGACATTTTAATACGAGTTGTTGACATTCGATATTCTGGCTATTGAATGTGAATTGAATAGGCTGTTTTTATTCAGTAAAGTTTCTTGCTGATTTCTTGTCTTTTATTGCTCCTTCCATTCTATATAATCATTAAATTCTTTGTCTCTCATCAAAATTCGTAAAGGTTGTGTTCTTGTGCAACATTTCATTCGATACATACAAATTCAAAATTCCGGAGTATGGGAGAGATGGCTTCTCTTTGAAGTTACACAGAGGTATGTAATCTCTTAATTTTTATCTCACAAAAAAAGTAAATGTATGATGATTCATTTAGTTTAATTAATCAATCAATTGTCCAGTGTAAATTAATGATGTTTGAATTAATGACAGCATGGAGAAATGGATGAATTGGGGCAGAAGCTGATGTACACGAGCCTGGAACTGGAGAAGCTGAAATTAGAAGCGATGAAAGAAATGCAGAAAAAGAAAGAATACGTGAACCAACTGATCCAGCTCCAGAAATGCACCATCGAAGAGCGAGACGAAATAAAATCAATTATTGATTCGTTTATGGAATTGGAAGTTTTAGGGTTTGGATTATCAATTGTGTTGGATGTGAGCTGGGTTGGGGAATCAAGTTTTTTTTATGACATATAAATGACAAACCATTTGCAGAAACCGCCATTGAAGATGTTGAAATCAGCTATATAATTCATGTCAACTATACGCATATAATGTCAACTAGTGTACAATCCATATCAATTATATATATAATCCATGTCAACTACATACATATAATGTCAACTACAATCCATGTCAACCACATACATATAATATCAACTACATATATCTACATACATAGAGAAATCAATTGAAAAAGCAAATAAACCTCATAGGCATTGTGGAAAATGTCATAAAGTGAACGATCATAATGCCAGAAGTTGTGGCAAAGAGAAGACATAATTGTTCTTTTTTAATAATCAGAGTTGTTTTTTATTTTTGACATATACTATAAGTTTTTGACATTTTCTTATTAGTTGTTGATATTTGATTTTGCTCTCTATTGATGTGTATTGTATGATCATCTTACCAGAACTTGTGGTAAAAAGGAAAAAAAAAAAAAAATACTTGTTCATTTTTAATTATAAGATTTGTTTTTTGAGTTGTTCACACTATAAAAGTTGTTGCCAAGCTGTTGACATTTTGCTATAAGTTATTGACATTTGATATGCATTGACATGTATTGTATGACCACGATGCCAAAACTTGTGTCAAATAAAAAAATTAAGATAAAATAGTTGTTATTTTTTAATTACTAGAATTATTTTTAAGTTGTTAACACTTTATACAAATTGTTGACAAGCTGTTGACATTTTGCTATAAGTTGTTGACATTTGATATGCAAGCTATTGACATGTGCTGTATGATCATGATGTCAGAACTTGTGTCAAATAAAAAATATTAAGATAAAATAGTTGTTATTTTTTAATTACAAGAATTGTTTTTGAGCTGTTGACACTATATACAAGTTGTTGACATTTGATATACAAGCTGTTGATATTTTTATATAAGTTGTTGACATTTGATATAAAAGTTGTTGACATGAAACCAGAACTTGTTTCAAATAAAAAAATTAAGAGAAAATAGTTGTTCTTTTTTAATTATAAGAATTGTATTTGCGTTGTTGACATTTCAATACAAGTTGTTGAACTGATTGACATTTGATATATATTACTTACTACTAAGTTCAAAATTCAGAATCCACAATAGTAGTCCATGGTTTGTGTTGGAAGTGCAGTTTTTGGGAAGAAGCCTTCAGCAACCCAAAATTTGATGAGTTTAGAGGCACATATCTCACAATCTTCCGAGAATGCACCCAGGTAAAGGAAACAACCTTAAAGTCTAGCGGGCAAGTAAATGTAGCTGAGAACCAAGATCTCCATGTAGGAACCCTCCCCCATTGCAGCATCGGCAATATTTTCTTCAATCCTTTTCCAGAAATCAATCTTTTCTGTCTCCTAATGAGAAGACCACCAACCACAACCAGTGACAGACGAAGACCTTTCCATTTCTCGACGATCGATCTTCCAATTTCCTTCAAATGAGGAGGGCAATGCAATGTAACATCATCATTATCATTTTTCAGCATATCACCGAAGGTAAGATAACAGAGCAACTGCCAATTGTGCTCCAGCCCGAGCAGCTGCATCTCATGAAGTAAACTAGATTTTTCAAAAATTTTATCAGCGACCTCCCGAGGCCTAGTGGAAAGAAGAATCCGGCTGCCGTTCTCCTTATCCGGCAAGGTGTGCACGATCCGATCCCAAGCATTAGTGTCCCAGACATCATCCACGATGATTAGAAACTTGAGATTGTAAAGCTCCTAATGCAGGCACTGGAGCAACGTCTGCTCGTCGCCCTAGGTGGCATAGTGGTCTGATTGGTAGTTTTTGCTCTCCATGATTACTAGCAGTTCATGACCTCAACTATAATTCATTTACTACTGTTGAATATCAAATGAACTTAGTAAATTTGTTAAATTTAGTCATGCATCAAAAACATTATTCCGATATTTCATACTGAGAAACATGTTTTTACAGCGGGACGAAATTATTTGATATCAAAATCATAAAAATAAAAAAATAAAAACACTTCGACAAACTTTCAGTAGCCAACTTCATTGAGAACTTTCATCAAACAGTTGGCAGAAAGATGCTACTTACATATGTCAACAGTATACAATATCATGTCAATGACAAGTATATGCTGTTTATAGAAAACACAAGTATATTGTTATAACTATGTCAATAGCTATTGTATAAAATGTTAATAATCTTAAAAATTTAAACAAATCCTTAACTGGAAGGAGATGCTTGTTCTCTTCCTTTTTTACCAGCAACAATATTCAATTCCATTTCTTCCGGTTTTACCATAGCTAATCAACAAAAAAAAATCAGCAGAAATCGAATTCATAAGAAAACAAATCCAGATGTGTTTTAACACACTAAAATCGAAGCAATATACTTAAAATTTGAATAAATTTCTTAACCTGTAGAAGTCGCTTCAACGATCGCCGATTTGGATGCCTTTTCCGGCAACAATCGGCGCTTCAGCTCCAGCCGATTCGCTTACATTTAGTTCTTCGATCCTCATTTTTGGAAATTATTGATGTAGGAAATTGACTTCGTAGATCTAGGATTAGGAGATGAATAACAATGTTTGATTGATTTTTGAAGATTTGCAGAATTGTTTGGGAGAGAAACGTTCGAGAGTTTTAGAGGGGTTTTGAATATAATTTAAACATTTAGAACTGAAATGACAATAATACCCCCTTATTGACATAAACTACATGTTGTTGACATTTCATAAATATTCTGGATGAGCGGCTGATATTGCATCTCAATTCTCAATTAGGCCCAAAAATCTCAACCTAATAGCACTCTCTCTCTCTCTCTATATATATATATATATATAGAGACCAACCTAATTAGAATCCCATTATCCACAAACCCACTCTTAAAGACCGAACCACCGAATCATACCAAATTAGGACATTTAGATCTAGTTTTTTATGGATGAGATTCACAAATTTATAAATTATTTTCTCCTTCATCACCAGTCTATTTTTATTCATCCGAAGGTAAATAAGTCATACTAACACGTTACGAATATTTAACTTCATTCCAGAATATATTACTTCATTCCGGTAGGTTTTTACTTCATTCTAATAGGATTATTACTTCATTCTAGTACGTAAATGCAGTTTCGGCGTCGCGTGCCGTTCTTTCTCTCTACAATATCTATCACCACCGCTACTACGTTGATATGGTGTAATAAACACATGGAATAATATAATAAATTATATGAATGAAGTATCATTTGAAGTTCTACTGAAATGAAGTAAAAACCATATCCAATGAAGTAATAACGTTTCTGAATGAAGTAATAAAATCACTTGAATAAATTGCATTTTTAATGTCAATAAAGTAAAAACTCATGTCAATGAATTCGAATAAAGCATATGTTGAATTATTTCAAAACCTACTTGAAGCAAGTAAAAACATGTTGTAGTTTCAATGTATTACGTACAGAATGAAGTAATAAACCTATACAATGAAGTAAAATTGGCTTGTAATGAAGAGCGAAATTTTTTTTACACAACATATCTCATCAATAAACTAGATCTTATGGCCCAGATTTGTTCTCTAGTTCGGTCTTTAAGAAGGATTCGACATTGATTACAACTCTCTCTATATATATATATAGGGGCATGTTAGGGTGCCATCACCCCTTAAAATAACACCATACCACCATTCCTAGCCAATCATTTGTACACGTGGACGAATAATAAGCTGCCACGTGGCAAAAAAAAAATTCTGAAAAAAGACGGTAAGCAATTTACTGGTTAAATTTGCTGGTCTTTAACCAGCAATATTTCTTGTCCAGCAATATCCGACACACTATACAGCAATCTATAGATTGCTGTGTAGTGTTTGTAATATTGCTGTGTAGCCTTTATAATATTGCTGTATAAGCGGTATCACGGTGTCATTTTAAGAGGGGTTGTCATTTTAACACAAACTTTTATATATATATATATTGCTTCGTAATCGGTTAAACTATGAACTGATAGCTTCGTCACCTCAAAACCCAAAAATGAAGAGAGTTGAATTACCTACTTACCATTGGATTGCCACTAGTACTCTAAGCTAGGTGTAAACCTCCCAAATTTTAACAAAATCTCTTCAGCTAAATTTGTAGGGTGACCTGTCACCAATCAAGACAAATATAATCAACTATCTAAACACCAACAAATACTAGTAACTTTTATAACATGAACGCTGAATCAGTTTGTTAAACATAAAAATTAATCCAAGAAATGGAAAATGGTTGTTATTTGAAATCAGGTTTCACTGGGTAAGTGCAGCCAGATCTTTGAATAATGACATTAGCAGCATAACAACCAGCTTTTACACAATCCTCTATTGGTCTCCCTAGAACCAGTTGGGATAAAAATCCACCAACAAAAGCATCCCCTGAGAAAAAAAATTGTGTACAAATAATTCAAGAGTTGTTATTAGATGCTTTATAGAAACATTAATGAAAATGATCTTGAGATGCTATTTACACTTCATTTGGCTAATAATAGTAGTAAATATAGATCAAAAGTAAAATAGATTGATTGACACACCTGCACCATTGGTGTCAATGAGTTTTTCTTTCGGCACACGAATCACAGGGAAGAGCTTGACCTTTCCATCATCTGCAACGACGACCGGATCAGCACCTTGCGTAATAACAGTAATTCTTTTTCGTGTCCCAAATGCCTTAGGCCACTCACAAATTTTCAATGCTATTTCTTCAACATTTTCAGTCTGTTACCCGAGAAATATACGAGTCAGTCTATAGTAAAACAATTAAACGCGTGTTAGTCTGAAACAGTTACCTCCCATCTGTGAACTTTCGAGAGAGTTCTTGCTTCTGTCTCGTTTCCGAAAAGATAGTCAATGTACCTACATCAATCATTATTGTAATTATATAAGTTCCCAATCTTGTATCTAGGTAATGCAAAGAATCAAGTAACGAGCCTCACGGGAATACTTTCGCTTGTACATCCTTGAAGAACTCACAGATAAATGGAGCAGATAGGTTCATCATGAAAACCTACATGGAGACAAATAAATATTGGAACAAAGGTTGTCTCATCCATTTTTTTTTTATCAAAGATACAATAAATTGAGTACCTTTTTTCTGGAAGCTGCATGATCAGCAACAAGCATTATAGACTCTGGTGAAACAGTAAGAAAAAATCCAGCAATATAGTAGAATTTGCCCCTTTCCACTGCCAAAATAAAAATAAGTATAGTGATTAATATGACTCAAGGCAAGCACTACCTTAAATGTATCATTACCTAATGCCCAATTTTCAGCTTTCCTCAACTGATCAATTTTATAGCAATTTGCAGCTGACAAATTGGCAACAAGTGACCTGCATTATTGTTGTTGTCACTATATGGTTAGTCTAGTTAGAGGATGTATATGCAATAGAGAAGGTGATACCAAGGCAATAAAATTAAAAAAATAAACACAAAAACAATCTACTCCCTCCGTCCACCAATAAACGTCCGATTTGAAACAGATTAAGGTGTTTAGGTGACTAACCGTCCGTGGCCCATCACACATACAGCACAAGTACCAGTAGGAGATTCATCTTCATAGTAGCAAACCTAATAATCCAATCTGGTTTATTTGTAATGAGATAACAAATGGAAGTTGAGGAAAACTATATACTCCATATAAATTAATAACACAATTTTGATGTTATAGGAAGGATGATAAGAGTTTGACTAACATTAACACCAGATTGTAATGCTTTTTTCTTCATTTCCTCCCCAAATTTGTCCTTTCCAATTGATCCTATGAAAGTAGTTGCACCTGGAATTTGAAGCATCCACTGAAAATGACATGTCCAAAAAAAAGAGTATTTAGTAAGTATGTTTCTAAACAACAAGAAGAATCACTAGTACCTGTGCAACTCTGATTGAATTCTGGGTGGCTCCTGCATTGCAGAATGGTTATGCAACAATTAATTAATGTCACCAATTTGATCAATTTTGAATTTCATTTACCCCAATAACCAATTCATGTAAGTATTTAAGTAATTTTGAAAAAATTGAATTTCATTTACCTCCAGCTATGTAGTCGACTTTATAGTTTGATGCCATCTCATCATACCTGAAATGGGGCCAGTATCATTTTGTATGACCAGAAGTTATAAGTGTAATTCAGTAAGAGAATTGGTAATTGGAGAAGTAGAAAATGATGGAAATAGTTACATAGGCAAGTGCTTGTCCTCTGCCATAATAGCATCATTTGATTTAAGACCATATCTGTGGTGTAATGCAATAATCAAATTCAGCATCGCAGGATTATGAATAGGAAATTAGGAATTAAGATCACATGTAATTTATAATAATAGTAATACTATAAGAATGATGAAACATTACTTGTCGAGGAATGCTTGATCGACCACTGCAGAAATATCAAGAAGTGGATTGCCCATTCCTAAGAGGATTCCATGGTACTCCATTTTAATATTCAAAAAAAGAGATCAACACAGGGTATGAATGATGCAATATTATATACATATATAAACAAGAATTGCATTCAAATAGGCAGAGGCCGCGTAACACGTAAGTTCAGTGCATCACGTGGCTTCATACTAGGCTTGTTACTTGTACCTCTCCTATTTGTAATTACTCCATTTTAAATAAAATTCACCCATTACAAAACAATGTTCAAACTTTTATTATTTTTGAGTTTTTATTTTTTATTATTTTTTTATATCATAGCGTCAAGTGTATACGATAATTGTGTAGCCATTGACCACCGGAACAATGAGAAAATACAATAATCAAATGTAAGCATAGTGAACCAACACGCCTTTATAGTGAATGCTTTAAAGTTTAATTCACTTAAGGGAGTTGTAGCTCACTATAGAGACCTTTTGGTTCATAAGGATTTGAAATCATAGAATGAACCATAATCCATAATGTCGTCATAGTATATTTCATGTTTTCAAAATCCATCCAATCTCATCCTCATATTTTTTTTATTTAATACTGTAGTTGAAATTTAGTCTCTATATATATGTGGTTACACATTAACCACTACCCATTACTACTTCACACTCCAGTATAATGAACTCTGACGAAGAAATTATTTAAAATTATTAAAAATAAAATAAAATATAAGATAATAAAGGATTTATTAGGCTCGGGATGACAGTTTAGGTTTGATAACTAAGCTTTGGGGCCATAAGTAAAAATATAAGTATCAATTTACTTAACTTAATTCATTAATTATCACAAAAATACCATTGAGGTAAAATGATTGAATTTTTTATAAGTATGAAGATGCTACCGATTAAAAATAGAGACGCAGCTTAATGTCGAGAGATAAAATAAATATGAAAATTGAAATAAATGATCCAATAGATTTAAACCAAGTTGAATAAAATACAGGCGAATTCCATGAATCAAAAGATCCCAGTTTAGGGGAAATGAGCATAACTAAATTAAGAGTGAAGAACCATGTGATGATGCGCCTAATTATAAAGATCATCGTCATCGGCTGCGGCGGTGGGAGCTGCAAAAGGATCGGCTGCAGTAGAACCACTAGTATTGTCAGCAAACCGGAATTCAGAACCGAATCCTCTTGATTGCTGCAGCGTCTGAGCAAACGACTGATACTTGCGAATGTCAGCATCGCTAACACTCCTCCGAGCATACTTCATTGATTCCTCAAAGTGAGAAGCCCTGATCTCAGCTACTTCGTCGTCCACATCTTCCTCCATGGCCTCTGGGTTGTCTCTGCTTCTTCTCTCCTTCTCAATGTCCTGAAAAGACACGATTTGCAAATTTGAGATTTGGCTTATCATATAAACATATGATGTTTCCAAAGCCAACCATTTACAGAATCTTACTATTGACACACTTACTTTCTCAATGTTCTCTCTGATGGCATATTTGCAAGCACGTTGGCATATTTCCGTAATGTCAGCGCCGCTGAAACCTTGAGTGTATTTAGCAAGGACTGTAAGGTCAACATCTTTGGCAATGGGTGACTTTCTTAAGCATGCCTTGAAGATCTGAAGACGTGATTCCTCATCAGGAAGAGGAATGTAAATCAGCTGATCAAGACGGCCAGGACGGAGAAGGGCAGCGTCAATTATATCAGGCCTGTTGGTTGCACCAATAATGAAAACTGTTTTCTTAGCATTCATTCCATCCATTTCAGTCAGGAGCTGATTCAATACCCGGTCAGCAGCACCACCGGCATCTCCTTGGCTGCTTCCTCTCTGCAAGTAAAGAGAACTCAAAATATTTAGTGAACTAGAAAGATAACCGAGCTGTGAAAAGTTGAATACAAAGATTCAGAATTCCCGTACAAACCTGAGTTGCAATTGAGTCCAATTCATCAAAAAACAAAACACAAGGAGCAGACTGACGAGCCTTATCAAAAATTTCTCTAACATTGGCCTCACTCTCACCAAACCACATAGTCAGCAACTCAGGGCCCTTGACACTGATGAAGTTTGCCTGACATTCATTCGCAATAGCCTTGGCCAGTAAAGTCTTTCCACATCCAGGAGGACCGTAGAAAAGCACTCCCTTGGAAGGTGACATGCCAAACTTTTCAAACTTCTCAGGATGCTCCACTGGGTATTGAACAGTCTACAAGACAGCAAAGAGATTGAAAACATGTGTTAAGAGAGACAATTGTTTGCTAACGAAACAAATGAAAAAGCAAAGAGCAAGAAAACAGGTTAGTACCTCTTGGAGTTCACGCTTTACATTTGTAAGGCCTCCAATATCTTCCCAGCTAACGTTAGGCACTTCAACAACCTATCAATAATGCACATTATCAGTTATGTGAAGGAACCAAAAAAATAGAACAAGGAGAAGTATGGTGACATGCTTACTGTTTCACGTAAAGCAGATGGATTGCTTGTTCCGAGAGCAGTCTGGAAGTGCTCATTGGTAACAGCCATGGAATTTAGTATCTCTGCATCAATGGTGTCATCTTCCAAATCAATCACATCCATCTTCTCCCTGATGCATTGAAGGGCGGCCTCAGTGCACAATGCAGCTAAGTCAGCGCCAACATAGCCGTGTGTGTCCTTGGAAATCCTTTCCAAATCAACCTGAAAATAGCTCAAATATTATGTTAGTGTTACTATATCTATTGTGATGCAGGAAAGATGAGATCAAAGAACAGCTTGAGAAACTCTAGCTTACATCTTCAGCAAGCTTCATATTCTTTGTGTGGATACGGAGAACCTCGAGACGCCCAACTTCATCAGGAACACCAATGTCTATTTCCCTGTCAAACCTACCAAATCTCCGAAGGGCAGGGTCAATGCTATTGGGACGGTTTGTAGCACCAATGACAATAATATGGGCACGGGCTTTCAGACCATCCATCAATGTCAACAGTTGCGAAACAATTCTCCTCTCAACCTCTCCATTGGTTTTCTCCCTCTTTGGCGCAATTGAATCAATTTCATCAATGAATATAATGGATGGTGCATTCTTCTCAGCTTCTTCAAAAGCCTTCCTGAGATTGCTTTCACTTTCTCCTGCCAGCTTAGACATAATTTCTGGTCCATTGATAACAAAGAAGAAAGCACCAGTCTCATTGGCCACAGCCCGGGCAATTAAGGTCTTTCCAGATCCTGGAGGTCCATAAAGCAGTATTCCTTTTGGAGGCTTGACACCAATTGATTTGAAAAGCTGTGGGTGCCTCAGTGGCAGCTCTACCAACTCACGAATCTGAGCCATCTGCTTGCGGACGCCACCAACATCATCATAGCCAACCTCATCCAATCGGTTCTCATCCTCCCTTTTAACAGGCTCTCCCTCACAAAATATCTCAGTATCAGGAGCAACTACACAGTACTCCGCAGGATCAGTCTCGATAATTTTAAACTCTACACTTCTCATTCCACCCCTGACAAGGAACAGGTCACCTTTTCTCACTGGCCGATAAGCCTCCAAGAAATATGCTGAGGAAAACAAAAGAAATTATTAGCCATGCACAAGAATTCAGACAGCCTACACAGAAGAACAAAGCATTTTCTATGTCAATCTCAGTATCAGCTTCTATAATACATTTTCAGGAAACAATGTGTTCATTCGAAATACTCACTCTAACAGTTTAATGTGTTCATTAGAAACAACTGAACTCTGAAGATACCCAAAAGTTATAAGTATTCTAGTATTCTGGTGTGATGAAACCTCAGATAATGGACACACCAAAAGAGAAAAGGCAAGTAAATCTGAATGCAAGAGAACTTACGCTTCAGGTAGGCATCAAAGAGATTCCCAGTAACCCCTTCAACGGTGTCATCAATGGGAAGTATGTGGACACGCTTCCCATACTTCACATCAGCACATTGATGCACGGAGACCACATCACCAAGCCTAACCCTGAGGTTATTTCTGACAACCTTGTTCATTCGGATCTTTGGTTCATCACAGGTATCATCAGCAAGGGCAATGCACACTGTATCCTTTCTTTTCTTGCCCTACATCAATAATGAGTGACATTAATCCAAGAGCAGATAAACTACCATAAAAATACAAGCAAACCAAAGAGATACCCAAGCAATATAGTGCCATAGGATTGCATAAATCCCCAAGTTCTTTTCATAAGTACAAAGTCATACCCAAGATAAGAAAAATAACTAGAATAAAAACCTAGCAGATTAAGTCTTTATGAATACAAGATAGAGAGCCAGCCAGATGAATCAAAGACATACACTAATCTCTGCTCCAAAACACCTATAACCAATATTGAATATGATACTAGACACCTCATCAACACAATAACATCGAATACGAAGATAAAGTATTGTACAGCTACATATTAGACTAGGCAAAAACTATCCTATAAAGAATTCTGTACAGTTTAGGGCCCGTGTATTAGTGACAAAAGGATACAGCCAACATAATCACCAAAAATGTGCATATATATTTTCTTAATGATACAGTTTATGAAGTGATTCTGTTGAAGCTGAACTCAAATTGAACCTGATAAATCCATCAAACGGAAGGAAACGACATATAAATTGACCAGAGATGTTGGGGATGGAATAAAACCTTGATCAAGATGGTGTCACCGCGGAAAAGCTGGAGCTTTTCCATCGTATCAGGGTGAATAGACACCACCGAATTATCATCGTTGACAGCCTCATCCACCACCAGCCGATTCGGCGCCTTTTTCCGCTCCAAGATCGCAGTGCTAAAATCTCTCTTTGTACCCTTACTGCACATCACAATCACAATCACAATTCAATAAAACAACAATGAAAAAAAGAGAACAATAATCAAGTTAATTGCTTGTGGAAATAATACATCACTACAATGCAATCAATAAAGAATGGGCGAGATCTGATAATGTGTAGGAACACTTACGAATCGGATGATTCCGGTTGACTCATGTTGTCGATAAGAGAAGCAGTATTTGCGTAAGGGTTTGCCAAAGAAGAAATCGCAGAATGTGGATCTGGAAATTGGGGGAGAGAGGGATGGAATTTATAGGGGGAGAGGTGTTTCTTGTTAGGAAAGCCGGAATTATATTTCTCTATTTTTTGTTTTCCTAATATAATTCATGTTCCTTGTATATTAGGTAATTATATTTGTTACCCTCTCGAAGTAAACTGTACTATATGGTAATTATATTTGGGATAGTGATTTAGAGACATAATACCCCTATTGTTTTTTTCCATAAATATAATATAGATTTTGACTAATATATCTTTAATAGTGTAATTATGGATAATTCTAATTTTAGGGGATTTTAATGTGAAAAATTTCAGTTAATATGGTACATTAATGTGATGTCTGATTAACATAACCACACACATTTTCATTTTTTTCTTTATATATCTGTATTTTCTTGAGAGTATATATTCTACAAAATTACAAATTTTCTACATATTTAAAATTTTACAGTAATAATTAAAAAATCAAATTTTAAAATAAAAAATCAAAATCAAAATTATGAAATTCTTATAATTAAAAATGTGAACTCAATTATTATTAATATACTATTATTTCTCAAATTTTAATTTATTGCATGAAGAATTAAGCTAAGACTCTAGTACTATATTTTATAAAAAAGAGTAAATATTAAATATGAAGCTTTGAAATATTAAATAAATGAGTTTAAAATGTGATAATTTTTTTGATAGAGGTTTGTAAAGTTCCAAAATTAAGAATTTATATAATTTAATATTATTTTAAAAAGTAAAGAATTAATTATAAAATTATTAAAATTTTGAACTCAAATTAGTATGAATAAATCATATCGTATCAATTTTTTTAAATTATTGCATGATAGCGAAATGAGCCAAGAAGTTTATTTATAAATAAAAGGAAAATATTAATTATATATCTTTAAGATATTAATAACGAGTTAAGAATTAAGATCATATGATTATATTTTGATCGAGATCCAATTATAACGTTCCCAAAAATTAGACATTTACAGAAATTAAAATTTGGGAAAAGTACATAAAAAAACTCAAAATTATGAATTCTTAAAATCAAAACTGTAATCTCATTTAGAATTAATATATTTTATATCAAATATAAATGTGTTACATGTTATATTGAATTGAACTAAGGACTCTAATATTTTACAATAAAAAATTATAAAGTATAACTGTATATTTTTAAATAAGCATATAGTACTGTATTAATTTTAAGCATTCGAAATTTTAACATTTTTGAATATATGTTTAATTATTTTGTCATTATTAACGAAAATTGTTGACATTTATTCTTATCTTTTTGATTCATTTGTTTTTAAAGCACATGTAAAAAAAATGATATGGATCAATTAATTTAAAGTTGTGGGTCCCAGCTAAATCCATATATATTTCCATTAATGAAGCACTCTTATGGAGTAGATCTTAACTAATACTCCTTGATTAGATAATTATATATGTAGGGGCAATAAGGTATATTGATAAACTATAATTTTAATCAAAAATAAAATTAAATACAAAATTACTAATTACACCCTATTATGGCAATGCCATTATGTCTCTAAAACATTTCTCTTATATTTGTTACCTTCTCATAAGAAAATAAATAAATTAAAAGGGTTAAAAAAAAAAGATAAATACGTATTTCTATGTACTTTTCCTTTACCTATTCTTGAAACTGCTTTAAACATGTTAATGCAATCCAAAATTTATTGTATGATTCAATTACCTTGTTAAATTTAAAGTGGCATAGTTGAAATTTTTTGGTTAAACAAAATTACAATCCGATTTGCTTGGGATTCAAGTAGAGTGACGGCTGACCAGAAACCTAAGACTAGGGATGTCAATCGGGTCGGCCCACTGGGTTACGGGTCAATCGGGTGCGGGCTAGTCGGGTTGTGATTTCTTTCGGGTTATAAAAGTTCAACCCTAACCCTAAAAGCTCGGGTTTCGGGCTAGCCCAACGAGTTAATCAGGTTGCTACCGATAAGATTAACATGCGATCAATCCCATAAATAATGATGAAAATTAGTTATATTCATAAAATGTAAAATATTTAATAATGATAAACGTGAGATATATGCTTAAACTCAATCATAAACATGATCAAATACTAATATTTGAGATATTTCGTAAAATTTTAATGCATATTTTAGAAATTTAAATAATTTTTTTGTGAATTTAAAGTTTTTAGTTTATTTATCAATTATTATATTAATAAAAATTCAATATATAATTTATATATTTAATATAAAAATTGAAAGTTACTTTTTTTTAGTTATCTATAATTATAAAATCAATCAATGAAATGTCGAATTAGGAGTAAAAATTGCAATAATAAAAATTTTATCGGGTTTCCGGGCCAACCCATAGGGTTTTCGGGTCTAGCCCTAACGGGTTGCGGGTTAATCGGGTGCGGGCTAGTCGGGTTGTGATTTCTTTCGGGTTATAAAAGTTCAACCCTAACCCTATAAATTTGGCGGGCTATTCGGGCCAGCCCACGGGTTGCGGGCTACATTGACATCCCTACCTAAGACTATGCTTGATAGGTTACACATCCGTCTCATAGAAATAAATCATACTCCCTTCGTCCATAAAGAATATACATTTTGAATTCGGTACGGATTTTAATGCAAAATTGGTAAAGTAAGAGCATCTCCATTGGCTTTAGGTCAGCCATAGGCCAGCCATAGCCTAGCCAAAAACTCCTCATGCCACATCATCAGGACAAGAAACCCCTCCTGCCACATCATCAGGACAAGAAACTGGACAAGCAATAGCCTAGCCATAGGCCAGCCAAATTATAAAAAACAAATAAATTACAATCACGCAAATCACGGAATTAAATTTACGATACAAATACGGAAAAAGGCGATAATTTTATTTATAAATTAAAAAAAGTACCAAAAAAAAATTACATAATTTAAAAAAAAAACCATCTTGCTTGCACACACGATCCCCGGCTCACTCCTCGTCACCGCCGTTGCCGCTACCCGGGATCCCCAAATCTGGCACAGCTGAGCCCCCCTCCCTCTCGTCTCCCCTGGCCCTACGTGCACCAGCCAAATCGACCTGCATACTCTGAAGGATCTCAAAAAGAAATCCCTTCTCCACAGGGTCCTTTGCCGCCTTTCATTGATTGACGATTTTCCACATGTTCATCGCCGTTTGTTGACGCCCGAGTTTGGCGAGCTCGACTGTCGACTTGCTAGTAGGGGATGGGGATGCCGACTAGACCTCCTGGGACCACTGGGCGACTCCCCTAGAACGGACCCGTTGCACCGTCCTTTGACCAACCGGGCGGGTGCGGCGAGTAAATGATGGAGGGAACGGAAACTCCTGAGCATCGTCGGGGAGCTCGTGGGAACCACCGCTGCTGCTGTAGTCACCGGCATAGTTCAGACGCTGCTTCTTCGGCCAACCAGCATCGACACCCACCGAAACTTCTCAGAATCCATCAGCACCACGTAGCAGTTCCATAAGGTAAACTCCTTATAAATCCCTTTCAAGGGGAACTGCGTCTCCGCGATCCTCCTGACATCGTCGTCAGTCTGGCCGCTGGTCTTCATGCGAAGATTGTTGGCGTACAACCCCGCAAATCGGGAGACCGCAGCCCTGATTCGCTCCCACTGCTTCCGGCACTCCTCCCCGCTGTGTGTCTTTCCATGCGGGCAATGTGTCTTGTAGGCTGCTGCAATCTTAGCCCACAAATTGACGATCCTCTGATTATTCGATTGGAGAGGATCATCGCAAACAGTCACCCAAGCCTTGGACAGCCCGACGTTCTCGTCATCCGTCCACTTCCTCCGTACACTGTCGTCATTAGCCGGCTACGACGACTTGCCTACCACCTTTTTGCCCTTGCCCTTTGATACGCTCGGATTTTGCACTATTTTAGGGCCCTTAATTGGTCTGTTTTTAGTGTCTAAATCGCAATTCATGTCCATATTTCACATATTTTATCTATTTTGGTATTTTGACATGTTTTGTGAGAATTGTGCATAACTGAGCCAAAAAGATAGGAAAAAGTCGAAGATGAAATTCTGGCGCGTTCAAGACACCCAGCGGCCCGCTGCGTGTGTCGCAACGACCGCTATGCTTGAAGCGGTCCGCTCCGAAAGAGTTGTGCTGAAAAGTCTGAAGACGCCTAGTGACCGCTGGGACGTGTGCAGCGACCGCTCGAGAGAATCCCGTAGCCACTGGACTAATTTGCAGCGACCGCTGCAGGACATGCAGCGACCGCTACCCAAATTCGCAGAGGCTTCGGACAACGCACAACGACCGCTGGCCAAGGCGCAGCGACCCGCTGCGAAAAGGCGGTGCACGAATTTAATTAGATTTTCTCCAGATTTTACCAAGATTAGCCAATCTTTTCCTTTCATCCATAGGATTCGACTTACTCCCTATATATACCCCCTTAAACCTCTTCAAACACACACACCTTTTACACTCTTTGCCTCACAATTCTAGAGGAAAAATATTTGAGAGTTCATCATCGTGCAAGAGGTTGAAGACAAAGTCAAGTGAAGATCAAGGCTACAGGATTCTACCTTTGGGTTTTATCACTTTAGTGCTTATGTTTACATTGTTTTCCCTTCAAACTATGTTTTTAGATTATTCTATCATGTGCAACTAAATTCATAGGATTCTAGGGATGTGTTAGTAACTCTTTTTGGTTTATACAAATTCCATTTTCTATTTAATATCCGTTTTGTTTATACTCCATTTCTTTCTTAAGTTGTTCCGTAATACTGAATGCTTGAGTGACACATTCGACGCTGATCTGCTAAAACTTGCTACATAATCGTGAGAGGAGGTTGGCAAGTTAGATCCACTTAATAGACACTACAATTAGCTTCCCTTAAAACGACACTGTTAATTGAGAGTGAGGACTTTTCAAGGGTCTTAGGAGCTTCTAGGAGTTACGAATCCAGGATTGACAACCCTAGTGTTAGTAATCTACGCTTGTACCGCATGGGCAAACTTATGTAACTCGTCCTATCGAAGTATAAACTGTGCTAGGGTATTGTAGTAGGAATTTATATAACCATAGTTGTGAACGCACATCCATGGAATTCTCTTATCTCATTTATTCGACCTCTAGTTTGTGCTGAAGGAGTTGGCAGCGGAAGTGCTCACATAAATCGATTACATAATAATCCTGATCTATTTAGCAAATTATTTAGACAAATTCTATTCGCGCAATTATCACATGTATCATGCTCATTACTCAAATAAATCATGCTTTAAATTAATTAAAACCTAAAACATGTTTTTCTACGGTTTAGCTATTTTACCTTGATGATTCTCCAAAGAATCGAAGATAGCTAGCGCCTTCTCCACGTGAAGATCTTCAGTACTAAACCACAGATCTTCTGTCTGGTTCCCGGACAGTAGACTGATATCAAGTGGGATGATCTCACCAGTATACTAGGACATAAATAAAGAAGACGAAAAACCTATCCCACAAAGGAGAAAAATCGTCCTTTTCCTATGTAGAGAGGGGGACGAAATTTTATGAAGAAAAACAAGTGTATTTTCTGTCTCCTTTATCCTCCTATTTATATTAAGTCACATATTGGGCCCAGACAGAAATCTATGGAAGGTTTTGGATATGGGCTCCTCCAATTAGCTTTTTTACTAATTAAATTAAACCTAATTTAATATAAGCTTATAATTGGAATATTACGAGCAGCCACTACAGAAGTAATATTGCACTCTCCATCCAAATCCGAAATTATAAGTACTCCGGGTTTCCATTGCTTGATATTTATTTCCCGCGCTTAAGATAAAAACATCAATTAATTAATTATTGTCTGCTATGGACTTAGTTAATTAATATCTTATTAATTCCAAGAGTGGACTCAGCAAGAAATTCTTATTTATTATTCATAGAGTAATCAAACTCCAACTAGCTAGGTACGAATAATAAAACCTTATTTCAAGCTCCTCTTGAGGATGTTATCAAACGAGACTCACATCGCCCACGATTCAACATAATTGCAATCTTAGCACCGCTAGATATTAATCACCACTACCCAATATACCAGGCTTATTGGTTGCGAAAAACACGCACCATTTGGTAAGTCAAAGTAGTGCATAATCAATATCGTATGCTCAATGCTAACGTATATTGATTAAGAAACAATAATTTACAAGACATCGTCTTTCAACATTTAAACATGTAATAAACTTCCATTAAATGTAAAGCATAACAACATTATGACAAAAATAATTTGTTTATTTATTTGGAAAATAAAATAAGAGTTTTAACAGTATTCAATCACTCGAAAGGTGATTTCTAGTATATAAACTCTAACATGTGTTGCATTCATCCGCTTTCTGTTTTCAATTTAATTATTTTCAAAAATTCTCTGGTTCTCCAAATAGTAAAAGAAGCTTAGTAGAAGGTAGCCAATTGGTGATCTTATTACCCGTGTTCGACAACCCGGTACTAACCTTTAGTTATACTAGATCTACCATGTATACTTGCAGGTATATTTAGTGCTAATAAATAGTGCAACACCCTTCTTCTTCTTCTTCGGTGCGCCCCGACCCCGACCTACTCCCCCTGTCTGAATAGGAGTGTCGTCGTATCAATCGACTTGTTCCAACAATTCCTCTAGGGAGAAAGTGTCATCTCCAGTGAATTGAGTCTCCACTGGGGTTGATGTGTAGGAAGATGCAGTCAAAAAGTCAAGACTGGAGCGATAGACATTGTCCCCCCCCCCCCCCGGGCTGCACCACCTGCTGCACCCCCGGCATCCCCTGAATCCCGGACTGCATCCCCTACATCCCGGGTTGCATCCCCATCATCCCCGGATGCATCACCGGTACCCCCGACATCCCCTGCCCGCCCTGCCACACCGGCATAATACTACCCCCGGCTGCCATCCCCGGCATCATATGTGGCCAACCGTACATATTGTAGAACCCGCCCATCGGGTTCCATCCACTTCCCACGTGTACCGTGGGAATTTGCGACCCGGACGTCACTGGAGTAGTTGGAGTGGAGTCGATGTTGTTCTCCATTTAGCAATATTGCTCTTGTACAGAAATTAAGAGAGAGGGAGATACTCGTTAACACAAGTGGTGCGAATGAAAATGACAATAAAATCGCGTATATATAGAGTTTCGAAATAAAATAAAAAAATTCCGCTCGCCGATCGGGAGCCTACAATGGCGGCCAGCGGATTGGCTAGCGCCCGTGAATCGGCGAGCGCTAGCCGATTTGTCGCTAGTTGCACCCAATGGTCGACTAGCGGACCAGCGAGCGCACGCGGAGCGGCTAGCCGGTCCGCTACTAGCAGCCATTGGAGATACTCTAAGAGGTATGTAGAGAGAAAAAATAATAAAATAATTAAAGTATTGTTAGAAAGAAATGAGTCTCATCTCATTAGAGAGAAAGAGTTTCCAAAATTGGAAAGTGCATATTCTTGTGGGACAGAGTAAGTAATATTTTATTTTTAGTCTTTCCCATATAAATAGTCCATATCCATATGTGATAATATTTTTTTCCTTCTCTTTTATGTTACTACTACCTCCGTCCACGAAAATGTCCCATTTTTTCATTTTCGTCCGTCCCCCAAAATTTGTTTCATTTCACTTTTACCATTTTTGGTAGTGGACCTCATATTCCACTAACTCATTCCTACTCACATTTTATTATAAAACTAATATATAAAAGTAGGACCCACATTCCACTAAATTTTTCAACTCACTTTCCATTACATTTCTTAAAACTTGTGCCCGGTTAAATTGGGACGAATTTTCGTGGACGGAGGTAGTATCATTTATGGATACTATCATCCCGTACACAATTTCAATTACATTTTCTCCCTCTCTCTTACTCAATTTCAACTAAATTTTCTCCTTGTCTCTTCCTCAATTTCAACCAGTACATTTTTCTTATTTTCTCTTACCTTATCAATTACGAATTAAAATCCGTGTCAACCCTAAATGACCTATTTCTATGAGACGGAATGAATATTATTTATTCTTCTGATCCGAGTAGAGCATAGCATACCCTAGGCAATAATAATTTTTATAGTAATAGTATTATATAGATAACCGTAATTACAAAAAGCAGATTTTACTACTAATACATATATGTTTATTAGTAAAAAACTTAAGTACTACTCCACATAGGTTTGAAGCTTTGAAATTAGAGCTCCTCTTCAATATCCTGCTGCACTAAATATTTCCGAAATCTATTGAAGTTCCAAAGTGAATAGTATACACAAAGGCCCTTTAGCTGTTGACACTTCTCACCCCCAATGAAGTCGAATAAATAAGCAAATGGTGTATTGTTGAAACAAAGCATTTAGATGAGAATATAAGTTAAATATGGTGCAATCATTTCTTGCAAGAATACTAATATATATAGGTTGGCATTTACAGTAATCTGCAAAGGGTGGAATTCAAAAAAAGTAAAGTGAATACCTAAAGCTTGGGAGTGACACTTTGATTTCTGGGGCCATCCATCCTCCAGTGTCGTTTTGAGATGCTGCCAAGAAAAATGGATTCACTAATAACATTAACATGGCATTAAATTAACAAGAGAATGTGACATATGTAGACCGGTTTATATGTTTGATCATGAAGAGATGGTATTCTGCAAATATCAATTACTACGACAAAATGATCATTCTTGGACAGAAATGGAAACACATCCACTCCCACTCGAGGTGTTGATAAAAAAAAAGCAACTAGCATAAAATAGTTTGACCTTTTGAGTATAGCGATGTGTACAATAGAAAATCGTGATATAATCGCCCAATTTTAACATATAGTTATTGGAATTTATTAGTAGCACAATGTTTTACACTTCACTTATCTTTAACTTAGAGGAACCTGCCATTGAATCAAGGGCCATGTAACATAGTGCAAAATAAGTAAAAGACAAACAATTGATAAGTCATGGTTAGGCCTCTGCCTTAACCTTCAAATCTTTGAGAAATTGAATAAAAATTGCCTGCGATGGCCCTTGTTCATCCAATGCCTTATGCATCAGCATCCTCATTTTTTTCATCTCATTCCTCAGGGAGATTGAAGTTTCAGCACTCATCAACTGCTTAATCTTCTCTGCAACTTCTTTCCGATCAACCGATGTTCCATCGCAAAGATTAATCCCCACCTTCCACTCATCAACCACTAGTTTCCTGTTAGTCGGCTGATCAACGTAAAACGGATAGCAGATCATAGGAACGCCGCACCATATTGTTTCTAGAATCGAGTTCCACCCACAGTGAGTCAAGAATCCTCCAATGGCAGGATTCGAGAGCACTTCATTCTGATTGCACCACGAAACGATCAGCCCTTGATCCTTGCTCTCATCCTCAAATCCATCGGGTAAAACTTGTGCGGCATCGCGAATCACCCAAACAAAGTGAACTCCACTGAGGAGAAGCCCGTGGGCTATCTCCTCAGCAAGCTGCTTGTTGCTCTGAGCAATACTGCCGAACGAAAAATACAAAACAGAGCCGGGGGCCTTTGAACCGAGCCAATTCGCGCAATCTGTTTCAGGCCATAGGCTCTTTGGGACAACAGATTTGGTGAAGTTGATAGGACCAATTGCGTAAGTAGGCTGCTTTCGGTTCATAGCAGAAACCGCTTCATGCTCGAGCTCGTGTAGAGTGTTGATGAGAATAAAATCAGCATACTTCACCTGCTCAAATGCATCCCACACAATCCTGCTGGTCGTGCTCCTCACGTCCTGATCGTGGAAATATGACATCAAATCCTTGGCCTCGATTGGTCGAACCCCCGGTATAAAATCGATCACTTTCTTCTGCTCATCACCTTATATACACACAAGATTTTATACTATTGAGTTAGGATACGTAATTAAATTCAAACTCCAAATATTGTACAAACTCCAGACTGATAGAAAATGTCAACAGATGATAAAAATGTTAAACATACCTTTAATTGGGAAATAGCCTCTCTCTTTCAAGACATCCAAGTGATAGTCTATGGCGAATACGAGAGCCGGCTGTGTCCAGAAGGAGACGTTCAAGATGTTGTATTTTTTAGCAATAGCTGCCGGCCAAGAATAGAAAGTGTCAGCCACCAAGAAATGAAGGAACTCCGAGTCCGAGCTGATTATGCTTCCGACGACTTCATCCATGTGAGATGGGAAGTGGCGGTACATGGAATCCCAGTGGTCGTCGAAGTAGAGGAGCCTGTTAAAGTCCGGGGGCAGCCCATCGCTGATGGTGGCGTAACGTATGTCGAGATTTGTACCGACAAAGGGATCACCGTTCGCAGCGTTGACGCCGTTGGCTTTGCATAACATGTAGTGGACGGACTCGGTTTGGACGAAGGTGACGGCGCATCCGTTGGAAGCAAGGTTGATAGCCAGATTGGTGAAGGGGGTGGTGTGGCCTTGGTAGCAGAAACCAATCATAATGGCATGAAGCTTTTTCTCTCCCATTTTTACAGTTTTTTTTTCGTTTCAATTTGATAAGTGTGTAATATATAGTAATAGTATATGAGTACATAAGTTGAAAATGGCACCGGATTCGCTTTGGAAGTTGTGGTAAAAACAGAAAGATGAGACGGCTGGAATCGAACATTAATAAAAGCTGTAAATAGTAGTCTTCATTATATTTGACTAATTCATTCAGAGGGTCTCTGATTTATGAAATTTTACAAATAAAATTTACAATGAGACAAAGAAAGGACAAATTAAAGTGAGGCTAAGCCGACTTCAGTGCCATCTCATGAAATCTTCAATAAAAACGATCATAGTTTGTTTGACTCCGAATATCCATCCCCACTTGCTGCATTTTCGAACTTGAAGTGATGGAGCCACCATAGGCCAAGACTGGCCATGAGATTGCGCCGCTTACCAACCAGCCGCCGGCTTCTCGTGAAGAGGTAGGGAGTACTTCAAACTTGAGCTGTTTTTGGTTAGTGATAAATTTGTAGATTAACAGACGGCAGGTTTCACAGTGTAAATTCAAGATATAGTGTTTACAAAGAATGAAAAGCCAAAAGACTCCATGAACCCATAAATTACTCCATTAGCAATTAAGTTATACTCTCTCCGATTTTTTTAAAAATAGCAGTATTAAATTACTCCATAAGCAATTAAGTTATACTCTCTCCGATTTTTTTTAAAATAGCAACTATTAAATTACTCCATAAGCAATTAAGTTATTCTCTCTCGATTTTTTTTAAAATAGCAACTATTAAATTATTCCATAAGCAATTAAGTTATACTCTCTCCGATTTTTTTAAAATAGCAACTATTTTCGTTTTGGATCGTTCCTTAAAAATATGAACTTTGAATCTTTCTATGTTATCCACTATCTCTACTTTCACTACTTTTTCTCTTCATTAATCTTACTTTACTCATTTTTCCTTTCCACTCTTTTACTTTACCAATTCTTCTCATTTACTTTACCAATTGTGCATTAAAACCCGTGTCATTTCAAATGTTTCTATTTTTTGGATTAGGAGGTAGTAGAAGATAATTAATTTGGATATTAGAGCTAAAACTTTTCATCTACATCTATATAAACAAGTGAAAGCTCCATTGAAATAGAGAGTTCTAAAGAAGAAAAACAAGTAAATAAAGAAAAAGAGTAATGCGAGTTTTAAAGGAAGCATGAAGCTGCTCAACAGAAGACTGCGATGATGAAGATAGAGATGATGAATATAGTAGATGTTTTAAAGGAAGCATGAAGCTGCTCAACAGAAGACTGCGATGATGAAGATAGAGATGATGAATATAGTAGATGAAATGAGAGAAATGAGGATGCGTCCGGTCTTTTAAAGCAGAGGTTATAGGAAGAATTAGGTAGGTCATAGGTTAAAACATTTTTGTTGGGCCTCATATGATTCATGGGCCTGAAAGAATTAGTAAAGGAGTTTGCTTAGCCTTTTTAATAATAGTACTAGTATATTTTTTGTATAAAGCTATATTAAATTTACTTAATTAGTTTCTATTATTATGTAATTTCATTATAGCAATTACTCGATTATGCATGCTTAATCGATATATATTTTCATAATATAAATTGCAACATTTTTAATGCGAATAATTTAAGTAGTTACTTAAGAAATGTATTCTGCTAAAATATAAGTAAAAATATAAAAAGAGAGTACTTATACATGCAAAATAAGCGTGCATCAAATAATATATTAATTGAAAATAAGTATATGTGCATTAGATAATATTTTCAAATTTTATAAATATTTTAGTTGTTAATTTATACATAAATTATTCCTATATGCCTATACACATATATTTTGTAGACGGGGTTAGTGAATCTATTTTACGATAAAGATCTTTAATTATGTTCGTTTAATTCTACAGGTAATATAGTGTATAAAATTTTTTTCCAAAATTTATGGGTGATTTCTCTTTTGTTCTATGATACTCCTATAATTTAATGTAATAGAACATTGTAGTATATGATTAATTGTTTCATATTATTATTGATCTATTTAGAAGTATATATATATTTGTTTACCATTTTTATATAATGATGTTGTTTCTAATTTTATTAATTAATTTATATTCTAAATCAGTGTTTTGAAAAATATCTTAACCCTCGGATAAATTACGGTATTAATCATAAAAGAATATGTTATTTATACGCCATTTTTCCACTCAATGTGGGTTTTAAGAAAATGATTGATTTTGTGAAGAAAATTGAATGGAGAAAGTAAGCAATGTAGGACTATTTTTAGTAGTATTAGTTACATAATAGATTGTGAATGTCAAAAATCAGTGAATTGTGGAGTCAGCATATTAAAAGTGCAAAAAATTATACTCTCTCCGTTCACAAAAAATAGATCACTTTGTGTATGACACGGGTTTTAACGTAGAAATGGTAAAGTAAGAGAGAGGAGGAGAAAAAGTAGGTAAAGTAAGAGAGGGAAGAAAAAGTGGGAAAAGTATGAATGATAAACTTTCCATTTTAAGAAAGTGGTCTATTTTTTATGGACGTCCCAAAATGACAAAAGTGATCTATTATTTATGAACGGAGGGAGTAGTTTCTTAAATCATGGATAACCTATAATGACAAAATGACTCTTGAAATCATCAACTGGGGAGTACTCCCTTTCCATTCTTGCCCCCATAATTTACACTACGGGATGTTATCTTTTCTGAATTTTTGAGCTTCGGTTCATTGGAGGCTTTGGAGCCATATGTGCAAATGTGACCAATGCATTTTCACAATTCACCGAAATTGCTTTTCATTTTAATTTGTTGACAAAGGTTGCATGTCTTGATATTGTAATCCGAGATTGGAGCTAGAAATTCACACCGCCCATTTCAACGAATTTCTTCCTCACGTTCGACGACAAAAATCGTTTCAACAACAATGAAATGTGGCGGATGGAATTGAGAGCTCTGTTCTTCATGTTAATTGCCTCTATTTATAGGATCTACTAACCAGTTTACATCATTATGCTCAACTTCCTCGTGATTCTTCTTTCTTTTCTTGTACAATTGCCATGTCAGAGCACCATTTGTTCTCCTTATCCATTGGTGGCTTTTTTTTTTCTCTGCATTTTACTACAAATTGCTACGTTTTCATCTACTTGGTCAAGTTGCATCCTCTAGCTAATTTAGCAGCAATTCATGCACATTAACTCACAATTCGTGCATTATCTCCTCAAATATATGTAAAATCACCCAATAGCCGATGCATGAAATGAACTCATCAAATCTAAAAACATATCACTCTCATTTTATTTTAACAAAGTCAAAATATTTATGTAAATTCGTATCAATAAACTGAATAATTAATGGGGATCAAAATGAGTAATGAATAAGGTCTGAAGTTGGAATATTTTACTCCCTCCGTCCCAAGTTACTTGAGTCGTATTCCTTTTTGGATTGTCCTAAGTTACTTGAGTCATGTTGGGATCATCGACTGCACATGAGTTTGATATTGTCCGCTTTGGGTGGAGCCAAGTTGGCACGGATTTGTTTTTGGGTCACCCCAAAAGGCCTCAAACTAATTAGGGATGGATAGCACTTATATACTAATCCAACTTCCCTCACTCATCCGACGTGGGATGGGTTTGTACCCAACAAACCTCTCCTCAAACCGAGACCACATCGGGAACACATAGTCGATACATCGAGACATTGCAGGCTCGACTCAAACTAGAGTCATCTAGGGCCCCACTCGATCCTGGGTCATCCAGGCCCGACCCTTTGGTCACACAGGGCCCGACCCAAAGCCACCTGGGCTTTGATACCAGTTGTTGGGATCATCGACTGCACATTAGTTTGATATTGTCCGCTTTGGGTGGAGCCAAGCCAGCACGGATTTGTTTTTGGGTCACTCCAAAAAGCCTCAAACTAATTACGGATGGATAACACTTATATACTAATCCAACTTCCCTCACTCATCCGATGTGGGATGGGTTTGTACCCAACAAATCATTTCTCTTTTTGGCTAAAAACAAAACATCTAATCACACCTCATTTTTTTTCTTTTATTTTACTTTCTCTTATCGCTCTTACTTTATTCTCTCTTCTACTTTGTTTAAGTCATTAAACACAACTTTCTTAAATCTCGTGCAGTAAAGAAACGCTTTAAGTAACGTGGGACGGAGAGAGTATAATGGGGATTTGATGATGGATTACAATTTAGAAGTAGGTTTTAATTTAATAGTTGCGAGATTTTGCATAAAAAAAAAGTAATGCCAAAGTAGCGAAAATTTTGTCGTGGACATACATTATTTCTTCACTTGAGCTAAAGAAAAAAACGGTTAAGAATATTTTTTCTTTTGGTAAAGTTTAAGAATATTTTTTAATGCAATTAAATACGTTAATTTATGCTTTGAAATATATCCCCTACGCTTTAAAAAAACGTCTTTATCATCGGTGTTCCAATTAAAATTAGAGGACACATGGAATTAAGCGTCCTATAAGACAAAAGATCAAGTTAATTTACTATTTATTTAAGAACCTTTTCTTTTGCATCCTAAATAATTATTACTTAAAATTTTCTAATGCAAGTCGCATTTCGAATTTTGTATTCTTGAAAAACTAGTGTTTTTTTAGTGTTGAGGGTTTATTTTAAATTAAATATTATATTTATCATAAATTTGAGTTTTTCAATATTGATGAATGAAAAATCTAGAAAAAGAAATATAGTTATCACTAGATATAAATATCTTAATTGTTTAGTGTGATGGACAATTTCTAAAAAATATTGATATTGAGTCTATTTTTTTATGATTTCAAGACATGTCAATCCATTCTCTTGAAAATCTATATAGACATTATATATTAAATTTATTATTTTAATATATTTAACGTTATTTTTTAAAATTTCAGCACCAATTTATTTAACTCTCTAATCTTCTCCCTCAATCCCTCCCTCAATTAGACGCACACAGTTAAAAAACCGTCGGTTCCGGTTCAGAACTGGCGGTTCACGGTTCAAAAAATTCATGAGCCTGAACCGGCCTGCCAAGGGTTTTGGTGGTTCCGGTTCCGGTGACGGTTCAGGTCACCATATTTTGGCCAAAAGCGGCGGTTCATTTTTTATTATTATTTTTTTATTTTTTTTGCATTTTGGTCTTTATTTATCTATGATATGTGCATAAATAAAATTCAAACAATAATGATGAAAATTGCAATTTTATTGATATAAATTTAAACGAGACTATAAGTTACAACAATTACAATTTACAAAAGACTTGAAGTCTTAAACAATAAATTTAAATGTACTTATATATTTCAAAAAGAAGACATATTGAAATTGAAGTACGAGAACGAGAGGAAAAAATAGAGATTGAGAAGAGAAATCATTGTCAACACAAGTATGGGGTGAGTAGAAATGATGGGGAATGTGGTACTTATAGGAGAAAAATTGGGACTTAAATTTTTTTTAAAAAAAAATTGAATTTCAGCCTGTTTATCGCGGGAACCGGCGGTTTAAGGCTGAACCGGCAGTTCAGTCCACGGTTTCTGACGAAAAACCGGTGGTTTCTGACCACTTTTCTGCAACACTCTACCTGAAAAGCGTAGGACCTAGCCGAAAACCCTATTTGAAACGTTGATCCGCCAGTTCAGATTTCTCAAATTCTTTAACCTGAACCGAACCTCTGAACCGTCCCCCGATTTGAACCGCCACTTCTGGTTCCGGGTTATGAACCGGCGGTTAACCGTCAGTTCGATTTGGTTTGTGCATGCCTACCCCAAATCTCTCACAAACAAACACACTTCCAATCTGATGGTCAGATGCGACACTCTGTGTAGAGCATTGGCGGACACGCGTTCAGATGGGGGAGTGTAATACCCGCCCCTTTATTTTCCTTTCGTGAATGTTAATATCGAACTAGCTCCTTGACTTGTGTTTTAGAATGGGAATTATTACCGTTCGTAAATACTTAATGTTGATAGTTCGCAAAACCAAAAAAAAAATGCAAGGAATAATCGAGCGAATGAAAATAGACAAATGAACGGTTATAATTTTTTAACGTATATGGTGAAAGAATACGAAGATATCTTTTCCCGAACAAAGTGTTCGAAAATATGTATATGTCACAGAATAATAAAAAGAACGGAGAGACATATGCATATGAATATTAAATTGTGTATGATATTTATTACTTCCGGTGATATATGTTGGTGAAAGAATGAGTTTGATATTTGTGTGTGAAATTAAAAGTAAGGTTTATATACATTGAGTTGTGGCTCATATAAACCACTAATATTTTTCAGGAATAAGATATTAGTGAAGTTTTTGGTTGACATTGGTCGTATGAACTGCACATGTTATCAGGGTCGGCGGCTGACGCGTTTTGGCAACCTTCTCCTCCTCATCATTTTTGCATGTAGATAAATGTGTAGTATATAGAGTGGCGAGAGGGTCCCATTACTATTTAAAATGTTTTGAAATATGTACTTGATAAATAGTGATTTTTGAAACTGTATAACATGTGCGCTTTATATACTCGAAATGTGGTTATTTGTTTTAAATTTTGAAATTATTTATTGTAAGTGCATACGTCATACAGGTTGAGGTGTGACTGGGTTGAGGTGTGACAGTATACGTCACAAACTCCCTTCACTTATAAAAAATGATAGATCATGAATACTATTACAAGAGAAACGTAATCACGAATACTATTACAAAGGAATGCATGCTGGGCATCATTTCACCAGCCAACCTTCGGCAAACCGCGACTCGTTCTCGATCAATTCGTCGGGCCAAGAGCAGTGGGCCCAAGCCCAAACCTCACCACACAAGCCCGTTCCGACCAGCCCAAGTTATGCTTCCTCCTGCAGGAATAAAAACAAGAATTTATGCTAAGAAAAACAAGAGAAATAAATGAAGCTTATTAAGGGAAATGAGACAACCTTTCTTTAGCAAAGGGGAGCTAAGGACTTCCCAAGAGGGTAAGTCAAAGCTGCTGCAGCACCCTCACCCCAACAGCCTTGCCTCCTCTCTCGATGCTCCTGCAACTTACAAACAAAAAGAGTTATTAACTAGGGTACCATGAGGCCACGTGAGAACAAGAATGTTTTATTAGTCAAACACCTAGTACCAACGAAAACACCAAACCTCTTAAGTAAAAGGCTGCTTTGAAGATCAAAACAAAGAGAGATGCTGTGTTTGAAGACAAATGGAGGTCAGCTCCATTTAATTCTCCTAGGTACACCCAAGCTCTCCTATAAAAACCCCCACACCCCCTCAAAACTCCTCCTTCTTGTTCGAAATCTTCAGCTACAATAGAAAGTCGAGAGTGAGTGAGCTAGGAGAAGAGTTTCTGCAGGCATTGTCTACCCCCCCCCCCCTAGGTAACACATTTTTCCTCCCCTCATCACAAACACTTTATGTTAAAGCAATCTCAATTTTTTTCCCCCAACTTTTCAACAAGGAATCAGGAAGTAAGTGAGAGAGTCCAAGTTTTAGAAGCTGAAAATCAAGCAACTGCTTCAGGAGGTAATACAACTCCACCTTCCTCCCAACCAAAATTTCACGCCAGCATGTAGTAAACAAAGCTCAAGCATGTTTAGACCACCAACACTTCAAAATCACAGCATGATAAATAAGTGGAGTAAACAATAGCTCTTGCACACAATCCTCTGCCTTGTTTTGAATTTTCATGTTTAGGATAAGATAATTTCTTTTCATTATACTTCTGAAACACAGACACACATGCTGGAAACTCACCCCACTAAAATAAGCAAGAGACAACAGAGAAGCCCTTAAATTAAGAACATAAATTACTTTGTATATACAAGTTTTCATTCAAGCTTTGTTAACCCCTCACAATCAGTAAATATAAGTTCATAACTTTAAGCTTAAAGTCCAGATTGTTCAATCTGCCACATGCTCAACTCCTCTAAGAAATCAAATCTGTCACAGCAAGTTCAAAGAAGTCCCCAATGCTCAATTTACAGATTGCCATAGACTTAGCTCATTTAAACTAAATAACTATACTAGGAAAGAATGGAATAGAGAACTTAGCTTTAGGAGTTTTGACGGAGATGGCGGCGCTGACTGCGAGACAGCGGCAAGGGCTGTCCAGCCGAGCAACGAACAGCGGTGTTCGACCGCAAAAAGGGGCCACTCCGGGCGTGAAGACGAGAGATGGAAGAGGCGCTGTTTCTGTCCGGGAAAGAGAGAGAGCTGGAAGGAGACGGGAGGCGCCGGCACGGTGACGCCGACAACAGAGCGCCGGCGGTTGACTGTCGCGAAGGTGGCAGTCGGTGTAAGAGAGATGCGATGCTTCCTCTCCTTCTCCGACGGCGCGACACCAGCGACGAAGGGACAAGAGGCGGCGGCTAGTTGCGGAACAGCGGCGGTGACCGACGGACGGCGAAGGGAGAGGCGCCGCTTTTTCTCCTCCGATCTAGGGATTCCCTTTTTATTTCAATTGGGGGATTTTGTGTGAGTTGGGGAATGGGAGAAGAACCGATGGAAGTGAGGAAGTATATGTTGGGCCTCTTCTTGTTATTTTAGTTTGGGCCTCTCCAATTAAAACATGGGCTAAGAAATTAAATAATGGTGTGAGCTAAAGAGAAATTTATAAGCTTGGGCCTAAAAGTGTTAAAGAAAGGATTGGGCTAATTTTGGTTAGTTGGACTAAGTGAATAAATTAAATGGACTGTGTTGCTAAATTAAATCACGAGCCCCCTAAGTTGCTCGATAGAATTAATACTAAGTTATGGTTCGTTAATTAAATCCCAAGACGAGGAATTAATATCGAAAGAGATACATGGAAGGTAATACTCTCAAGTTAAATGAATAACCCTTAAGCCTCCATGATAGATTAAATCTCTTGAGTTAATTAATGATTCAAGGATACTAGAGCTTCCTCTAGAAAAATTAAGAAAAAGAAAAAAATAGCACGCACTTAGGATGCATTCATGTTTAAGTCTATTTTGACTTCTTAAAGTCTAATTAAGGTATTACCTTGTTTTCTAAAGGGACGTCTTCGCACGTTGTTTAAGACTAAGTCAGGAGATTTCTGAAAGAGACATAAGTTTGAGGTGGGCATTTCTTTCAAAATGTGAACTTGCCTTTTAGCATGATTATGTGAAAATTATGCTATTTATGTTTTGTCATGCCTTTTACGTTTTATGGAAATGCCTATCTGCTTGGCTATGCCAACTATGTTTAATCGAATTCGGGTCCCAGTAGGGCCGCAAACCCTACTCGGACTAGTGTACACATATGAAGATCGTGTGCTAGCTTTTAAGTTGGCCAGTCCAGTGACCGTCGTGGAATGTGGCCACATTCCCGGTTCACATACGTTTCAGATATGTTATATATGTTATGTGATTGCGCAATCAACTTTACGAACAAAAGAATTTTAGTGACTCGGGTCTTTTTAAGTTAAAACCCCGTGTTCACTCAACTGGCTAACAAAGCTTTGACGAAAATTATGTTTCGGCAATGTGCCCACTGAGTATATCAAATACTCAGCCCTGCATGTTTCTTTTCTAATGTGCAGGTTAAATGTGTATGAGGAGGCGAAGGTGTTGGGAAATGATCATCAATAAGTAGTTAGGTAGCCCAAAGTAGTATGTCTTTGATAAGTCATATTCTGAGCCTTGGTTACTGGTCAGTATGTCGTGAAATGCATGTATTATCTGCAAAACAGTTGCTCAAGTGTGCAGGATTAAAGGATCCAAGTCAGTAGGAGACGATTCAGGTGACGCAAGTGAAAAGGGCGCTAGAAGGGTGCAATACTGACCAGGATGCATGCCAGAGAAAAGACTCGAGATGGAGAAGAAGGATAGCTGGGATGATCATTAACAAGGGCATAAAAGTCAAAACTTGAAGGAAGTCTACCCTAAAAAGCAAGGGGTAAGCCTCCCTATAAAAGAAGTCACTTGGAGAGAGAGAATGAGTTGGAAAAAAGTCCAACCACCACACTTAGTTAGAATTCTCTCTAGAAGATTAGTTCCTTCAGCATTATCCAATCTCTCGTTCCTCGCCACAGCTATGGTCACTTGACGTCCGAGAATCTGCCGGAGAAATCATCGATCCACCGTTCCAGCCAGTTGCCGTAGTAGTATAAGCAGTATCATCGCCCGGAGTGGCCAAACAATCGTTATTTTGCTTTCTAGTTTAATCTTTACTTGTTTTCGTCGTTGGTTTTGTTGCAAACACTCATCGCTGTTGCCTTTTGAAGTACTTTGTGAAGTTCCAACGTTTTAATTATGAAGTTTCTATTTCGTATGTCGCTTTGGTTCGAGTTTGCTTCATTCTGCATAGGAAAGTTAGATCTAGTTGTTGCCTTTAATTTCTAAGTGCTTTTTCACCTGGAGTTGTCGATTTGAAGTTGTAGTTATGTTTAATCAAATTTTCGTGCATGAGTTTCTGTTCTGCGCCGTGATCACCACCTTGCATGTCAGTCAGTAGAAGTAAAATTGCAGTTTCATCGTTTATTTTAATTATGAGCATTTAATCAATGGATCTTGAGTTTGAGGTTATGAATCTGAAGTTCAGTTATGGTGATTGTGTTTATCTGAGTTTTGTTAATGCTTGGTGAAGAAGAAAACGTCAAAATCAACTTTAGTTTGAATCACTTTACTTTTAAGTTACTTTTGCTTTTGTTCCCCACTTTTCAGTTGTACTGTCCAGACCTGTCAGAGAGCCACCCAGCCACCAGATATACCTTGTTGTCTAGATTTCCTTTTTTAGTAACTGTCTACTTTTCATATGCCTTTGAGACACCTTGTCCTCTATTTTCACGAACACCATCACATGCCTGTTATTTTCACGCCTACTAGTCAGTAGAGTACCACCTCTATTTCTTGCCTAGGTAAAATCTCAACCCAAGCGTGGTAGCTAACCAAAAAAACACTCAGGAAAGTCACCGCAGTTATCAAAACGTGTCCATCCTCGTGGGATTCAACCCTTACCTCCATTATACTAATCAGTAGAAGTGGGTTGAGGAAACTTGTTTGAAGCCAGGTCCCGGTTGTCGTACCAACGACTCAGCTGGGTCGGGAATTTCTTCCTGATCAGTTGGATACACTCCAAATTACATACGAAAACCGAATACACAGACCAAAAAAAAGAGACCCTTCAAAATGGCGCCGTTGCTGGGGATGGATGGCGTTCATACTTGTTATTGTGTGTGATCTTTTTGGTGTAAATACTGTTTATAATTTTCTTTTTCTTTTTGGTTTTCAGTTTATGAGAAGTGGCTCGGCTCCTGGCCAGTGGAGACCAAGGATACTTCCCCGAGGAACAATACTCGTTACCACTCGTTCTGGCCTGTCGACAGCACTGTCCGACCTAGGCACGAGTAGCGATGAGATTATACTAGTCGCGAAATAGCTAAGCTCACTAGCACTAGGGAGCAGTGGTCGTGACAGGGAGGTCTTAAGCCCTATCCAAAACATTTTGTTGAATTTATTCCATTTCAAAAATAAATAAAAATTTTGAAATTTACCTCGGGCCCTCACTGAATTATTTTTATTAAAGACTATATCATCAAACGTTGAATAGTAAGAGAGGCTGAAATGAATAAGAAATAAAAAATTATAGAGGATAAAATGAAGAATAATATATAGCTTATTAAAATTACAACTGCTCTTAAACCCTATTCTGTTTGACAGAAATATATTGATTTCTTTAAACATGTGTTTTGTTAAATTTTCTTTGGACACTGTAAACTAAATTTAATTGGATAACTTACTTTCCAATTAATGAATTCTAAATTTTCGTCTCCTCTATTACTCTTTCAAGAATCATAATTAATAAACTATTATTTCATTTTTCTTTTCATATAATCGATGCACATTCAAATTATATTTTCTTAGTAACTCTAATTCGTAAGTTAAACTTTTAGACTTTTTTCTTTCAATTTAACTATGTAAAAGCTTCTTGTATTTTTACTATATTTTTTATTTTAAAAAAATATTTACAAAAAATAGTCTTTTTTTTTTATGTTCACCAAAATTAAAATCATTTTCATTAATAGAAAAATTTCCATCAAATTTTCTCCTTTCTTATTGTACTTTACCATTGTTTCTCACTACTTTTTTTTTCAGTGCCAACAAGCCTTAAAACTTGTACTCCCCCGTCCCACAAAAATTGTCCCATTTTTCTATTTCCGCCCGTCTCACAAAGTTTGTCTCATTGCACTTTTTACCATTTTTGGTAGTGAACCCCTTATTCCACTGACTTATTCATACTCACGCTTTATTATAAAACTAATATATAAAAGTAGGACTCACGTTTCACTAACTTTTTCAACCCACTTTGTATTATATTTTTTAAAATTCGTGCCGGGTCAAAGTGGGACTATCTTTGTAGGACAAAGGGAGTATCATCCACTAGACTATTTTTGTAGATAATGAGAATACATATAGTAACATCCTATTAATAAAAATTTCTGCGTATGCCATTTGCGTGGAGTGCGATGTGACGGCCATCGATATCCAGGAAGTTGAGATCAGGCCAACCAAGTAAATTGGGCTCTCAAATGTAGTTAAGTGACAATATTCCACACATTGCATATGAAGCATATGATCTAAAGTCGTTATCACAGCTCTATTGAATAAACGATCACAGATAGCAACCAAAGAGAGAGAATGTATTATTGTCGGTCTATGGTGATAACGATATTCTATTTTATTTTATTCTATTTCACTTTCCGAGGTGCCCCATCACCAACCTTCTTACCTTTTTCTTTCCAAGTTACAAGAACGCTTCTGTCACTGTACATGTGCTTGCGACCCTTTAATTTTTCTTTTTTTCTAACTACTTGCAATAAACATAAAAATGGAATATCCTTCTCCATATCCAGTTCACTGTTCATCAGTTATTTCTTTGGATAACAAATTTAATTGATTTATGTCCTCTCTCTGATAACTTTTAATAATTTTCTCCTCCAGGTACTCCATCATCTCATAAAAATAGATCATTTAGGATTGATACATATTTTAATAATAATTAGTATAATAAAAAAAAAATCATAAAAATAGATCATTTAGAATTGATACATATTTTAATAGTAATTAGTATAGTAAAAAAAAATAATTGAAATTGTACAGTGGATAGTGATACTCATAGATAATAAAATAAAGAAAAAAAAAATACTACCATAAACAGATAAAAAATATTTATATGGAAAAATAAGGAAATATGATACTATATTTTTACAAGATTAGTTAATAATTTAATTTCTAGATATAAGATTTAGTTATTAGTTATTACAATGATTTCTCATAATAAAGCATGAAGTTTATAATTCTAAGAATCAAGATCTTATAGATTTTTTTTTCTATACTATTCCTTTAGATTTTACATTTTGACAAAAATCTATCAGGCTAATTAGTTTGTAGACGTCCCTGATTAGTTGACTAATTTTACATTTTGATAAAATTTAAATTTTTTCTTATCTATCTTACTTTGTTACGCATCCTATATTATTTCCCAAAGTTCAAATACTAAATATTTTGTTTTTTATTCTTGCATAAAAAACATCATTAATTAATTTGGATGGAGTGAGTAATAATTTTATTCTGGCACACATTAGATTTTTTAATAAAACATTCTAATAGATTTTAAATTATAAAAATATATGATGTTTAAGATTAAACGATTTGATTTATAACTCCGCCTAAGTATTGTTCGATTGAATTTAACTCAGAATTAAAAAATACATTCACTGAAATTAAAAAGAAAAACACTATTCAGCTTTGGTACTCCATCTGTCCCTGAAAATTTGTCACTTATTTCTATTTTCATCCGTTACTAAAAATTTGTCACATTTCACTTTTACCATTTTTGGTAGTGGACCATACATTCCACTAACATATTCTTACTCACATTTTATAGAGTGAACTACAAAACTAATAATCAAAAAATGGGGTTTGCACATTTTTAGTATCTAACATTTACAAAATCACATTTTCAGTCAAAAATTTTTATAAATCCCAAATTCGATCCCGATTTTTACTATTCTACACTTTAGTCCTTGAGGGGTATATTTGTCCATTCAATTTGATTTGAGCACCAAACTTGTAAATTTTGAATGTTTATGGAGTACTTAATTTTTTAAAGACCAAAAATCTTTGTGGTATTATTAAATTCTTGTATATTATCTCAAAACAAATTATTTAAATCTTTGTAGTGTTATCTAAAAATAAATAATTTAAATCTTTGTAGTACTCCCTCCGTCCTGCTTAAGATGACACGTTTTTCTTTTTAGTGTGTCCCAACTAAGATGACACATTTCCTTTTTTGGTAACTTTCTCTCTCCAATTAATACACTCAACCACTTTTTTTCACTCATATTAAAATATTCATCTTTCTTTATCTCTCTACTTTAATACTTTTACCCACCTTCTCTCTCCAATTAAACACTTTAACCAATAACTCCTAAAATCTCGTGCGGGCTAAGCAATGTGTCATCTTAGCCGGGACGGAGGGAGTATTATTTAAGTTATTGCATTACAATCGGGAGATTAACAGTAAAAATCGGGACTGAATTTGGGATTTATAAAACGTTTTGACTGAAAATGTGATTTTGTAAATGTTGGGTACTAAAAATGTGCAAACCCTATTTTCTGGGTGCTAGTTTTGTACTACTTCACTCTTTATAATAAAACTATAAAAGTATGACCCACATTTGCTAACTCTTACTCCTTCTGTCTGCGAATAAGAGTCTCGTTTTTCAATTTAGTATGTCCGTTGAATAGGAGTCCCGGTTCAGTTTTACCTTACCCTCCACTAATTCATTCCACTCACATATCATTTAAAACTAGTATATATAAGTGGGACTCCTATTCCACTAACTTTTTTCCATCCACTTTTCTTAATATTTCTTAAAATCCGTGCCTCCTAAAATTGGAATCCTAATGGTGGCGAGGGAGTACTGCTTATTTTCTATTATATTTCAAAATTCGTGTCGAATCAAATAGTAACAAATTATTAGAGACGAATTGGATTATAATTTTATTTGATTTCTGCTATTTGTATGCGGTACTCTACAATGTGTAAGTGTCGTTTGGCTGAAACAGTTATACTCCATTAGTAAAATGGAGTAGAAGAATATGTGGTGTACATAAAATGTCCCAACTACTTGTAGCCCTTTAAAAAAGAGAAAAAGGCACATGCACGTATCTATTTTTGGATTGGTTGAACTTGTTCGCATAGATATGCCTAGTGGGTAACATTCTTCTCTAGAAAATGCGATGTATTATACGAGTATTGATCCTTACTTTTAAAAATTTTAATTCAATTTTTATATTGCATGAATTTTAAAATTTTTTAAAATATTACAAATTTTATAGGTTGTTTGTTGTTCCTATAATACGTCAATCATCATATTCATATTTAGCCTACGTGACTTTATTTTATTTGACACAACTAAATCTAACTAAATCAATGCGAGTCTTCACCGAAAAATATCTTATTCGGATCAGGTTGAGAAATAGTATAACATAAGAAATATAATTTTAATATTGTAAATCATTTGTGATAAAATACTTGTATTTGATTAAAGTTTATGGTTTTAGACTAATCCAATACGAAAGCTTATCCAAATGAAAAAAATCAAATTTATACTATAAAAGTTCTAAAATGAAAAAAAAATATTTGAATACATAATTTTTATATTAATACTCTTTCCGTCCTACTTTAGGAGTCCCGGTTGAGTTTGACACAGGTTTTAAGAAATATAAAAGAAAGTTGGTGAAAAAAGATAGTGGAATGTGGGTCCTACTTTTATATATTGGTTTTATAATAAAATGTGAGTGGAAAAATGTGAGTAGAATGTGGGGCCTATTACCAATTATGGAATATTCTAACTGGGACTCCTAAAATGGGATACCCAAAAATAGTAAACCGGGACTCTTGAAGTGGGACGGAGAAAATATTATATAAGATCTAATTTCAGATATAGAACTAATATGTAGTGAATTTCCCATGAATTCAGTTAGTTTTATTATTTTCTTTTCCTGATTGATCGCAACTATCACTTAATTAGGATTTATAGTTAGTGGCGGACGCAGAAATTAATTTTGGCAGGGGCTTCACTAAAATTTTTCGTAAATATAACGTCCGCGAATAGGAGTTCCGTTTTTCCATTTTAGTCCGTCCGCGAATAGGAGTCCCGGATCACTTTTACCATAAATGTTCATAGGGTCCCGCCTTACACTAACTCATTCAACTCACATCTCATTTAAAACTAATATATACTATTGAGACTCATATTCCACTAACTTTTATCCATTCACTTTTCTTAACATTTCTTAAAACTCGTGCCGTCCAGAAATGAGACTCTTAATGGCGAACGAAGAGAGTGTATATAAAATAAAATCACAATAAGTATTTCATTGTCTACTACTAGGAGTTTCATTTCTTGGCGGCACGAGTTTTAACAAATATTAAGAAAAGTGGATGAAAAAAAGTTAGTGAAATATGAGTAGTTTTAAATGAAATATGAGTGGTATAAGTTAGTAGAACTTGAGACCCTATTACCATTTATGATAAAAGTGAGAGTAAAATTTATTATAAAAATGCGTAAATACCTACCTAAAAATAATCCGAACACAAGTTTAAATTAATCCATCCCATAAAGATTGTCCCATTTTTTCATTTCCGTTTGTCCCACAAAGTTTGTCCCATTTAACTTTTTACTATTTTTGGTAGTGGACCATATATTCTATTAACTCATTCCTACTCACATTTTATTATAAAATTAATATATAAAAGTAGGACTCACATTCTACCAACTTTTTCAATTCACTTTTCATTACATTTTTAAAATCCGTGCTCAGTTAAAGTGAGACAATCTTTGTAGGACGGAGGAACTAGTAAAAAGAATGATATAACATTTTTTATAATATTTGTAAAGCCTAAAACGTTCCACTTACTTAGGAATAGGATATTGATTTTTTTTATAATATTATTTTAATTATTTAAGTTAAAAGTGTTTGACAACCGTTAATTAATTCATTTTCTTTCTTCTTTCCAACTCTATTCACCGCCATTGTTGTAGGTAGTTTTTAACGGTAGTTGTATTGTCAAGCCCCTCCTTCCATTAAACCTTTAATAATTTAGACATCAAAGACATTACCCTGGGAAGAGCTGAAGATACATTCTAAAAATTTAAAATTTTTGCATTAGAAATTTATAGAAAAAAAAAACGTTTGGGGAGGGCTTAAGCCCCTTATCACTTCAACGTGTGTCCGCCACTATTTATAGTGAACTAGTATTACACCCATTCGATGCACAGCTCAAAATATTTTTAATCAGAATTAACAAAACAAAAGTAAGAATAATATCATTATATAAAAATAGTAAATAATTAATGTGTACTCCATAATACAATGAATTATTGGTGAAGAAATTTATGAACTGATAATTTTGTATGAATGATTCACACCAAATCTTCAAACCAAAATGCATATTCACCTATTTTCTTTACTTTTTCAGTGTCGCATATATATTTTATATAAATTACTCCCTCTGTCCCAAGATATTAGACCTCTTTCTTTTGGACACATGAATTTAGGAGATGTTATTTAGTGGTGTAACTGGAGTTGGTAATAAAGTAAATTTTTACTCTAAATAGAAAGGACTCAAGTATGTTGGGACACCCCAAAATGATATATGAGTCTAATATCTTGGGACGGAGGGAGTACTACATATCATCCCCGTCATCTTATGCTGTGTCTTATGCAATGTTCTAATCAACATGAGTGTTCCTACTACTTTACTACTTTAATTTTTATTTTAATTAAAAGAATATCAAATTTCTTTCTTTTTCATTTCTCGTTTAATTTGTTTATACTATTTTACATCAAAATTTATTTATTTAACTTGATAAATTTTCAAAAAATGCATACTTATTTAAGACATTAATTAATTTAAATTAATACATCGTATAAATTAAATAAAAAAAATTAAGAAATCCCATAACGTAACTAATTAATAAATATATAAAATGCGGGTTTTCGGCAAAGTAGTCATCCATCAGCCGCTGGCTAGCCCCGACGTGGTCGTGGGTGATTGTCCACCTATTCTGGATCGTGCGAGGGACCGCCGCTGCCGCAGCCCACTCCCCCTCCTCCTGTACTTCGTGTGCCACCTCTTCAACCAATGCGTCATAGGCCACATCTCATGCGCGTTGATACTCATCATCGGAATTTTCGGAGAGTGGATTTGAGAAAACTTTGAGATTTGAGATTGGAATGGAATGGAAAAAAATGAATTGGGAAGAGGTTGTATTTATAGAAATAATTTTTTAAAAAAACTAGAAAAGGACCGTTGCGGCGGTTTCGTGGCGCGCAATAGGCCGCTGTGAAGACCGCCACCTCTGCCTCATCACCGCCAGGTATGCGGCGCTTCCACCACCACCGCGGCGCTTCCTCTTAAATGAACAAATTATCCATCATACGATATTTTATAGTACCACTTTTAAATTATAAATGATTTCCAACCATCTATTAAAATGTATAGGTAACGATTAATCACTTTTAAAAATTTACGTATGTCGGACAATTTAAATTATTTGATTGCATACATACATTTGACATAGTAAAATTTTTTTATTATGAATTAAATATTGTTTAAATTAAAAAATTTTGTAAAAGAAATGATAAAGAATAAATTATTTATAAAGTTATTAATCAGTCCATACTATTACTACAAATTTTTCCCTAATTTGATACTATTATCCATGAACTTAAAATTTGCTTTCCATGGGTTAGGAAATAATCAGTATAAAACCTAAGTTAATAAAAAATACTTATCAAATTTTGCCCTCTCGACTTTTTATACTCTATTTCTTCTCCCGGTTTATTATATCGGCTGTGTTAAAAGTTTTTGATCAAAAAATTCAATCGTGCCAAACTCTACTCCAAAGGTGCCCTTAATTTGTGTGGTGGCATAGAATAGAATACAAATATGTGCTGGCTACGATTAATTAGTAATAAGTGGAACCAATATTTTCTCATATTACTACGCAGCAGTGATAAAATATAAACTAATAAGTAATAAAATTTAAACTCATATATTATATAAATTTTAAATTTTTCAATAGTGCAAATACAACGTTAACACTGATAGTGATAAAATGCAAACTCATACTATATCGTACAAACTCTAAAACTATGATCTGGATCGTTAAAAAATATTAACACATGGCAAAATAGTAGTAACAGAAAATGTCAACACAATGTCATCACAAAATTCAACACAGCATCAACCGTTGACACTGTGTTGACATTTCTGTTGCTAATTCTTTGTCATCTATTGATTTTTTCTAACGGTCCAGATCATAGTTTGAAGTTCGTACAATATATAGAGTTTGCATTTGATCACGTTCCATGTCAACACAATGTCAACACAGTGTAAAATTTCAAGATTTTGATGTCAACACAATGTCAATACAATATCAATATAATGTCAACACAACATCAACTGTTGAAACTGTGTTGACATTTTCTATTGCTATTATTTTGTCATCTGTTGACATTTTCTGATGATTCAGATCATAGTCTGGAGTTTGTACATTATTTAGAGTTTATATTTGATTACATTCCTATTACTATATACTCATATGTATACATCACGATGTGCTGCTACACTTATTTAGTAATAAGTGAAGCCAATATTTCCTCATATTACTACTACGTACTTCCTCCGTCCTATAAAAATTGAGACAAAACTTTTGGGCACGGAGGTTAAGAATTTATACTCCCTCCGTTTCACCATAGTTGAGTCATTTTACCATTTCGGGAAGTTTCTTCATAGTTGAGTCGTTTCCAAATATAGTAATTATTTTCTCTTTCTTACTTTACTCTCTCCTACTTTTTTCTCTCTACTTTATTCACTTTTTACTTTATTCTCTCCACCTTTTTCTCTCTCTTACTTATTTTATCTATTTATTCAACACACTCAACATACCTTTCTTAAACTCCGTGTCGAAAAGTTCCGCCTCAACTATGGTGAAACGGAGGGAGTATTAAATAAATAGGAGAGATGAAAAAAAGTAGGAAAGATAAGAGAGAGTAAAGTAAATGATGGAATAAAAAAAGAGTGATTAGATGTTTTGTCTTTTCTTCAAAGAGGAAATGACTCAACTTTGTTGGGACGGACTAAAAAAAAATACGACTCAACTTTTATGGGACAGAGAGAGTATATATTACTCCTTCTGTCCTACAAGAATATACTTCCTCCGTCCCACATAATTTTACACACTTTGACCCGACACGGGTTTTAAGAAATGTAACGGAAAGTGAGTTGAAATAGTTGGTGGGATGTGAGTCCTACTTTTAAAGTATTAGTTTTATAATAAAATGTGAGTAAGAATGAGTCAGTGGAATATGAGGTCTACTACCAAAAATGGTAAAAGTGAAATGGGTAAAATTATGTGGGACGACCTAAAATGGAATACTGGGTAAAATTATGTGGGACGAAGGGAGTACATTTTTTTCTTTTTAATCCGTCATAGAAAAATATGCACTTTCTAATTTTAAAAGTCTTCTCTTTTATGAGGTGAGATCCATTCTCCACTAACAATAATTTAATTACTTTTTCTCTCTACCTCTCTCTTGCCTTATCAATTTTACATTAAAATTTGTGCCGATTCAAAGTGCATATATTCTTTAGATATACATGATGATTTAGGACGAGGGATGACTTCAATTTCAATGAGTTGATATAACTAAAAATTAGTTAAAGGCTAATTTTTTAATGTAATTAAGAACACTAAATTTTTTTATTTTATCAATTTTTTCTTTTATCATTTTTGAATATTGGAGTTATATAAAAAATGAAATTAAACTGTACTAAAATCTGAAAGTCAAACTGTATAAATGAGTTACTATAAAAAGAAGGATGAAAGAAAATGTAATTAAAATAAAAACACCGTCATTGATTCCTTAAAATAAATCTACACAACTACACCACCCGAATAAATGTCACACCAATAATTATGCAAACTTTCCTTTGGGGACCACAGACCACATCCTATTAGTATATTGGAGTACACAAATATGATGGCCCAAGGAAAGACCAATTTCAACTCTCTTTTAAAGAATGAATATTAGGGGACATTACTTAATTAAAAATGAAATTGGGTGCTCCAAAATAAAATAGAATCTATTGGAGGTTGGAAATTTAGAGCGAAAAACCAACCAATAATAATCTGTTATTTAGGGGCTTATTTTACATCGTCTCCAGCTCTCTCTCTCCACAGCTTTCCCTTTCTCTCACCACACCACCTAAAAATCCAACATTTTCCGCCGACTGCCCGGGAAAACACACGTCCACAACAATGGCGGGCAATCCGGCGCGGCGCCCTCACGCTATCATGATCCCCTACCCCTACCAAGGCCACATCAACCCCTTCGTCTCCCTCGCCGTCAAGCTCGCCTCTCACGGCTTCACAATCACCTTCATCAACACCCAATCCGTCCACCGCCGCATTTCCCACGCCCAGACCGGCGCCGGCCGCGCCGATATTTTCTCCGGCGCTAGAGATTCCGGCCTCGACATTCGCTACGCTACCGTCTGCGACGGCTTCCCCCTCGGCTTCGACCGTTCCGTCAACCACGACCAATTCGTGGAGGGCTTGATTCACGTCTTCTCCGCCCACGTCGACGAGCTCATTTCCAATTTGGCTGACTCCGATCCTCCGGTCACCTGCTTGATCGCCGACACCTTCTACGTTTGGGGCTCCGATATCGCGCGCAAGTTCAATTTAGTCTACGTTTCCTTCTGGACCGAGCCGGCGCTCGTTTTGTCGCTCTATTATCACTTAGATCTCCTCCGGAAGAATGGCCACTTCGGCTCCCAAGGTCATTTTCGATTTCTTCTCAATTTGTTAGGTTTTCGTCATTTTCCGATCAATTTCTAATTGGTTCTGTCATTGTTGGAATTACTACTTTCTAGTTGAGTTGAATGATTTGAAATTTGAATGTGGTTGGATATATGAAGGATGTGATTGAATGTGTTTCCAATTTGTCTCAGCCAAACGGAAAGACATGATTGATTACATACCGGGAGTTGGAGCAATGAAGCCGACGGACTTGATGTCGTACCTCCAAGCCGACGACATATGCACCGTGGTGCATCGCGTGATTTACCGAGCTTTCGAGGATGTTAAGAAGGCGGATATAATAATCTGCAACACGGTTGAAGAGCTCGAGCTCAGCACGCTCTCAGCTCTCCACCGGAAGCAGGCTACGTACGCCATTGGCCCCATTGTCTCGGGCTTCAGCAATCAGGGCGTGGCCACGAGCCTGTGGTCTGAATCAGACTGCACGCCATGGCTCGACAGCAAGCCCAACCGGTCTGTTCTGTACGTGTCATTTGGGAGCCATGCTCACACCACTAGCAAGCAAGAGATTTGGGAGATAGCACGCGGGCTCTTGCTCAGCGGTGTGAACTTCGTGTGGGTGATCCGGCCCGACATTGTGGACTCGGACGAGGCTAACTTCTTGCCTCCCGGATTTGAGAGCGGGATGAAGGGCAGAGGGCTGATTGTGCAGTGGTGCAGCCAGATTAAGGTCATTTCACATCCTGCGATTGGGGGGTTTTTGTCGCACTGTGGATGGAACTCGGTGCTGGAAAGCATATGGAGTAGGGTCCCTCTGATATGCTTCCCTTTGTTCACTGATCAGTTTACTAATCGAAAATTAGTGGTTAACGACTGGAAGATAGGGATTAATCTCTGTGATAGGGCTTCGATCATGCGGGATGAAGTTGAGGAGAAGATCAAGTATTTGATGAGCGGGGAGTCTTCGGAGGAGTTGAGGAATGCGATCAAGGAGGTGAGTAGGACGTTGGAGTACGCGGTGACGAGTGATGGATCGTCTGAGAAAAACTTTAGGGTGTTTATGGAAGACATAAAGGCCAATATCAAGAAAAAAGCAGGGGTGGCCTTTGATGTTCAAGACCAAACCATAGGCCATGTCTGGGCTCCCACAGCAGTTAAGCAAACAATTGTTAGCTTGTCTGGTAATTTAAACTAATGGCCTAAATTCGGCCGTTGATTCAGTTTTTGATGATTTGTATGATTGAATTGATGTAGAGAAGAAATTAAACATTTGATCTTTTATAACCTTGTAAATAGTAGCTTATTGATTATGTTAACTAATTTGCCTCATTCCATTTGTCCAATACATATGTAAATTTATGATATTCAAGTTTAATTAGTGTGCTTTATGTTCGGTTTCATTCGTCTCTTCTTTTTGTTTTTAACTCAGCTTTCCAATTGATGCCAAGGCCGTCTTCGGACTGCTATGTGTAAATAAAAATATCACCAATACATGTATATATACATGGCCTAGATCTAGATCAATAGCATCTATATTCACATTCTGAAATTTAGAATGAGAAAAATGGGTGGGAAGAAGCTACATGCCATTATGATTGGCTTCTTCTACCAAGGCCATATCGCCCCTTTCCAAAATCTGGCGATCAAGCTTGCTTCAAGTGGGTGTGCTGTCACGTTCGCCCACAACGAGTTCGTTCACCATATGTTATCCAAAGCTGAAGGTGTTAACGTGGAAAAGGCCGATCCCTTCCTTGTAGCTCGCCGGTCGGGTCTAGACATACGCTATGCCACAATTAGTGACGGATTCCCGCCGGATTTTGACAGGATAGTCAACTTGGAGCAACACTGGGAGGCTATTTTTCTCGATTTCCCATCACGTGTGGATAAGTTGATCGGAGACATAATCCACAAAGATGATGAGGCTTTTGCGCATTTCTTGGTTGCTGATACTTTCTACCCTTGGCCTGCAAGTATTGCTAGAAAGTACAACATCTTGAATGTGTCCTTTTGGACACAGCCGGCTCTGATGTTTGCAACGTACTATCACTATGATCTTCTTGTAGAGAAGGGCTACTTGCCAATAAAAGGTGTGTATTGTTTGTGCCCTTAATTTCTCCGTATATGTACAATGAGATACGATTAGTTGATAACTTTCTAACTTACAACTATGTCAACACGAAGACATACATAGTAAACTACATTTAGTTGACATACAAATGTATCCATGTTTACATATATAATGTAGGTCGTTGACATACTTGTCAGTTATTAATTTAATATAGTTCTCAATCTAACAGGACCATATATACTACTCCTTCGGCCCATTAAATGTGAAACATTTGGTTTTCAGCACGAGATTTTATGCAATGTTGTTTTGATGAACAGGTGATGAGGTCGAGAGCAAGGACCCGGCCTTCAATACCAGCATAACCAAAAAGATTGTAGCGGAAGCGTTCGAGCAGGTGAAGCAAGCAGATTTCATCCTGATCAACACCGTATACGAGCTCGAGCACGAGTTGGTTTCCGATATGCACCACAACCAGCCAACATACGCGGTCGGCCCTCTGAACTTCACCACCGATGTTGCTCTTCCAAAGAGCCTGTGGGCCGAAGCAGACTTCACCTCGTGGCTCGACTCGAAACCTCGTGGCTCTGTTTTGTATGTTTCATTCGGCAGTCTCGCTCACAGCAACCGCCAACTCGCTGAGGAGATAGCCAACGGGCTTCTCCTCAGCGGAGTCCACTTTGTTTGGGTTATTCGTGACGACCCACAAGTTTTGCCCGATGGATTCGAGGACGAGAGCAAGGATCAAGGGCTGATCGTTTCGTGGTGCAATCAGAGCGCGGTGCTCTCCAATCCTGCTATTGGAGGATTCCTGACGCACTGTGGGTGGAACTCGATTCTAGAAGCCATATGGTGTGGCGTTCCGATGATCTGTTATCCGTTTTTTGCGGATCAGCCAAGCAACGGGGAATTAGTGGTTGATGTTTGGAAGGTGGGGATTAATCTCTGCGACGGAACATCGGTTGATCGGAGAGAAGTTGCGGAGAAGATTAAGCAGTTGATGAGTGCTGAATCTTCAAACTCTCTGAGGGATGAGATGAACAAAATGAGAGCGTTGATGCTACGTGCTTTGGATGAAGATGGGTCGATGCAGGCAAATTTTCTGCAATTTTTCAACGATTTGTGGGACAGAGCTGAGGCACGGGCTGAGGAGGCTGAGGAGGAGGTTGATTCCGACTGATTCGTTGTTTATTTCCACGACTAAAACCGAACTGATAATATGGTTTGTGAGATTTTAAAAGTTCTCGGAATTTCCGAGCACCAAGTTCTTAGTCAAGGAATATTTCCAAGCACAACTAGGAAATGTTGGCATTAAGATGACCAGATTTTTTTCTAAGCATTTTGATGCTCAGAATATGAGAGTTTTTTTTTTTAATTATTTCTCCCTCAATTCATGAAAAATAGTTGCATTTTACCATTTTGGGATGTCCATAAAAAATAGTTTCTTTTCTTTAAAGTGGAAAATTCATGTTTTATACTTTTCTCACTTTTTTTTTCTCTTATTACACTTTACCTACTTTTTCTTCGTAACTCTTTTACTTCACCTGTTTTTCTCCTTATCTATCTTACTTTACTAATTTTTGCACTAAAACTCGTACAGTCCACAAATAAGACTATTTTTGTAGACGAAAGAAGTATTATTTTCTATATTTTACTTTTTGTTTTTATATGTTATTATTAAGCGAATAGATAAAGTATACAAATTTCAAATGACATTAAATTAAATCTGAACGTTTAAATTCTACTCCCTCCGTCACTCAAAAGTATGAATAATTTTCCTTTTAGTCCGTCTCTGAAAAGTATGAACATTCTAATTTTGAAAAGTTTTTTCTCCCCATTATCTACCAACTATACTTACTTATTTATCTCCAATAGCACCGCTCCAAAATTTCAGAATTTGGCCGATGTGGAACTATACATATACGGAGATGAAGTTACCTACAAAAACGATAATGTGCTGGCGACAATACAAATAATGGTTGAATGAGTGACAAAAGGGTAGGGATGGAAAATGGAGTAATGGAGACATCGGTGGAGACCAGTGTTTTTGAATTCAAACATATCAAAGTATGTCAATTTGGATGATTATTTAGAATAAATCTATTCGTGCAATATAAATATGTTGCATGCTAGGAATGTCATATAATTTCTGTAACAGGCATATAAAACTCTAGAAAATAAATTGCTTGTCAGCCTCACGTGTGGAAGTACAATGTGCATTCTGGCCCACACGTGCAAGGGTGTGTTAAAAATCTCTAAATTTTGTTCCATATTGACTCAGTGATGATCATGTCTCATCTATATAATGGATAACCCTCCTTATGAAGTCTTTTAAAGGGATTAGTCACTCATTTTTTTATATAGTATCGGAGCCGGCTTAAGTCGATGATAAATCTCTTTATCTTTGTTTTATCTACCTCACGAGTGGAAGTCCGATGTTCATTCCAACTCATATCGATGATTTATTGTCTTATCTAGCTCATGTGTGGAAGTTAAAAACTCTAAATTTTATCCCACATTAACTTGACGATGATCATGTCTCATCTTTATAAATGTGGATAACCCTCCCCTCTTACAAAGTCTTTTAAGGAGATGAGTGGTACATATCTAATACTCCATCTATTCCACTGAAGACGACTCACTTTCCTTTTTAGTTTGTCCTAAACAAGATGACCAATTATTAAAAGTAGAAACACCTTTATCTGTAATTTATTCCCTATCTCTTACAGTAATCTTTACACTTAACCAACAAATTAAAGTTGCATAAAATCTCGTGCCGTCCAAGGAAGAAGGGGGTCATCTTCCTTCGGACGGATGGAGTATGGTATAGAAAAAGTTATACCTTCAACATTCTCCAAAAATTCGAGATTGCTCACTACTTCTTTACGTTAAGATCTTTAGAACTTTGACCCTGATTCTTTTGACTGATTTCTAGACTTTAATTTGGATCTTAGAGTGGGCTAAACTTATCAAAATTATCTAGGTATTAAATAAAGAAGAGACATCATTCCTACCCTCATAGTATGAGAAATATTTTTGCCTATCTTTATAAGTGGGAGGATAAAAATTTTGTATGGAAGCCTCGGGGCTTCTGTCACTTATTTATTCACCTATTCAAAAAGTCGTATTGGACCAGATTAGAGATTTATATATGTTTAAACTTGGATCGCACATATTTGGCTTTTAATTAAGTTGAACCCTAATTTAACTCAAGCTCAAAAATACTATTATTATCAACCACTATGATAAAAGAATATTGCCCATCCGTTCAAATCTGAAATTACGAGCATTCCGGGCTACCTCTTTAATTTCATCATTTGCTGCTCTTTAAATATAATTATCCATTGATTAATTCAAGTCTGCTATTTGACTAAATTAACATCTTTTCCAAGAGCTATCCATTTTAGAATCATATTTATTATTCATGAAATAAATTCCAACTTGGCATTTTTCTAAATAACCAAATTTTATTTCGAATACCTCTTGAAGATATTATCAAGCCAGACTTAGCTTGTGTACGATTCAATATAATAAAAATCATAGCACGGCTAGAAACTGATCACCATTACTTAAGATATCATGATTTTTGGTTATGAAAAGCCCGCACATTTTGATAAATCAATGTAGTGCATAACCAATATCGCATGCTCGCTGTTAAATACATTGATTAAGAAACAATAATCGTCGAGATCCCGTCTTTTAGTAAATAACAGAAAGACTTATCTCACCATTACATTTGTTCAGTACTATAACACACCAATGTCGTTTATTTCCTAAGGCCAGGAAACATATGGATTGTCATTGCAACCTTTCGCCAAAGCCTATCTAGTTTGTGAAAGAACTGATTGTGTTACCTATTTGTGAACGATGCCCACAACCAAGCTAAAAAGTATAAGAACTAGATTTGTTGTTTTTTATACTCCCTCCGTTCCACTCAAGATGACCACATTCTTGAGTGACATAGAATTTTAGGAAGTGTTGTTAGGTGGAATAAAGTAGAGAGGAAAAAGGTAGTTGAATATTTTAATGAGGAGAGAGGAGGTTTTTCCAAATTGGAAAGTGGCCATCTTGAGTGAGACAAACAAAAAATGAAAGGTGGCCATCTTGAATGAGACGGAGGGAGTAGAAAATTACAGTAAATAACATCTTATAAATGTATAAACAGAATATACTGTAACAAAATATTCCTTCTTATATACTCCCTCCGTCCTAATAAATATGAAACATTTGCTTTTCGGCATGTGATTTTATGCAGTGTTGTTTTGTGAGTTAAAGAAGATAGAGTAAAGTAAGAGAGACGGAAAAATAGAGGTAATGCTATTTTTATTTTAGGAAACATTTCATTTTTAATAGGACAATTAAAAAAAGAAAGCATTTCAATGAGACAGAGAAAGTATTAAAAGATAAACAAAGAAGTTTACGAATATACTACTCCCTCCGTCCACGAAAATTTGTCCCAGTTTTCCATTTTCGTCCGTCTCTCAAAATTTGTTCCATTTCACTTTTACCATTTTTGGTAGTGGACCCCATATTCTACTAACTCATTCCTACTCACATTTTATTATAAAACTAATACTTTTTAAAAGTAGACCCACAATCCACTAACTTTTTCAACTCACTTTCCATTACATTTCTTAAAATCCGTGCCCGGTCAAACCGGGAAGAATTTTCGTGGACGGAGGGAGTATCACTTAATATGATTCTTTGTTGTATACAGAACTCTAACAACCGGATGCATACAAGAAAAAATAATGAATTAATTAACATTTTGTCATATTAATAAAGTCATACAAAACTCTAACAACTGGATGCATACAAGAAAAAATCATGAATTAATTAACATTTTGTCATATTAATAAAGTCAGATTATGCCAGTGCAAATGGTATCTCATATTAATTAGGAATATTCACACTTAATATCACAAAGTCAGATTATGCCAGTGCAAATGGTATCTCATATTAATTAGGAATATTGGCACTTAATATCACGTAATTTTCAAAAAGTTGGATTTTTCCCACGAACTTTGAAATTGACAAATAATATTATGAATTTTACCCCGAGTTTGTTAATTCCCACCAATAAATTTTTTTTGGCTATATTAATAGATTGAAAAACAAATTTGGAGGATGTGCTTCAAGAAAAACTATTCTCAAAAATTGAAAATCTTGAAATTCTCGAAGTTGTTGTCGAGAAATTACAAAAAAATGATATTATTTGCCGGAATTATTTCGTCGGTGGGAAATAACAAACTCAGAGTAAAGTACATGATATTATTTGCCAATTTCAAAGTTCGTGGGAAAAACTCTACTTTTTGAATGTTCCATGATATTTGGGTGCCAATATCCCTATTAGTTAATATTAGCACTCACTTTTTAGATGTTGTCACATTTATAACTGAATTATAGTTTCTCCGTCTTATAAAAATATGTGCATATGATACAGTAAGAGAATTAAGATACAATTGGTCAAGTAAGAGAGAAGATGAAAATGATATTTAAAGTAGCGTTAGTGAATATTGAGACCATATTCTAATGGTGGTAGTAAATAACTTGATGTATAGGGGTAATGAATTGAGATAACTTTCTGTACATGGAAATGCCCATATTTTTTTGGGACGGACGAAAATAGATAGTGCACATATTTTTATGGAACTAAGAGAATATTAAATAGTATAATAGTCTGTTAAAATCATGGGCACACCCTTCTCATATACTCTTTTCGTTGTTGATAAATAGAAACTTTTAAAAATGACATGAGTTTTATGCATAATTGGTAAAATAAAAGAGAATTGATGGTCAACTAAGAGAGATGGAGAGAAAAATGAGTAAAGTAAAAGATTAAAAGAAAAAATATAGTGGAAATAGTGTTAATACATTATGAGACCCATTTTCTAAATAAAAATTTTAGATAAATTAAATTTAGAAGAGAATCCAACATGAAAAAGTTTCTATTTTCTAAAATATCAATTAATTATCAATTTTGTCACATTAATAAAGTCAGATTCTGCCAGACCAAATGGTAAAAGAAATCAATTATAAACAGTTTTATCCTATTAATAAAGTCAGATTATGCCAGAGCAGATGGTAACCTTGTATTAATTAAGTTACTAATAGATTGTCAGTGTATCTTAATCAAAAATGAAAAAAAATGGTGTACGTCTATAAATAGTGGACAAACAAAATGACAGGTCAAGTTTGGCGGACGAAAGGATTAATAAATACTGATTCCACTTTGAAAAAAGATAAAGAAAAGAAAACAAGATATGGCGAGCAAGAAACCACACGCGATAATGGTCTCATTTCACCTTCAAGGCCATATCGTCCCCTTCGTGAACCTCGCCGTTAAACTTGCTTCAAAGGGAATAACCATCACCTTCGCCCACCTCGAATTCGTCCACCATCAAATCTCCCAATCTCAAAACTCCACACAAACAGACCTCTTCGCCGCTGCTCGCACCTCCGGCCTCGACATCCGCTACACAACCGTCAGCGACGGATTCCCTCTTCACTGCGACCGCTCCACCAACATAAACGAATGGGTGGCCAATTACCGCGATAGGTTCCCTGAAAAGGTTGATGAACTGGTTGGATATTTATTACAGTCTGATTCTTCGTTTGATTACTTTCTGGTTGCTGACACATTCTGCGTCTGGTCGGAGAAAATCGCGGCCAAGTATGGTCTGGTGAACGCTTCCTTCTGGACGGAGCCGGCTTTAGTCTTCTCGTTGTATTACCACTTGGAGCTTCTCCGGGAGAAGGGCCACGTTCCGGTTAACGGTCGCCGGGAAACGGTGGATTATGTCCCCGGCATCCGCTCCATCAATACTAGAGATTTCATGTCGTATTTCCACGATACCGAACTCGAGGTGTTACATGAATACATTTTCCGGGCATTCGATGTTGTGAAAACTGCGGATTTTGTTCTCTGCAACACGGTGGAGGAGCTTGAACGAGACACGATATCGGCCTTGCAGCAGAGACAGCCATTCTACGCCATCGGTCCTCTTTTTCTGCCCGATTTCGCCATCTCGAATAGTCTCATGCCTGAAGCCAGCTCCGGGGATTGGCTGAATTCGAAGGCGCCTGGATCTGTTTTGTATGTTTCGTTTGGTAGCCTGGCGACCACTGATAGGAGCGTGATTCTGGAAATCGCCGGCGGCCTTTTACTGAGCGGAGTGAATTTTATATGGGTTGTTCGGCCGGGAATGGTGGAATCCGGTGGCGGTGGGGTTCTGCCGGAGGGATTTGAGGATATGACGAGAGACAGAGGGCTGGTGGTGCCGTGGTGCAGCCAGAATGAGGTGCTGCGCAGCCCGGCGATCGGGGGATTCTTGACTCATTGTGGATGGAATTCCATTCTTGAGAGTGTGTGGTGTGGAGTTCCGATGATTTGTTATCCTTTGTTTACGGATCAAATCACGAATAGGAAATTGGTGGTGGATGATTGGAGAGTGGGGATTAATCTGTGCGAGGGGGAACACATTAGTAAGGAGGAAGTTGCTGAGAAGATTGAGTTTGTGTTGAGTGAGAAAAAGTCGGCAGAATTGAGAAAGGAGATTGAAAAAGTGAGATGTACGCTTGAAAATGCAGTGAATGTGAATGGATCATCGGAGCGCAACTTTGATTGTTTTGTCGAGCAAGTGCGCAACGAAATTTCTAGGAGATGCTCTGAGTAACATTATTATTATTTTCCTAGGATTTTATCATGCCAATCGTTTAGTGTTTGTGATGCCTTTTGAAAGCACTCTGTTTAACTTGAAATAAAACTTGCTTCTTGAAACTTTGCAGAATCTTGGTGGTAAGTTTGTTTTGTTTTATATCAAATTTGAAGGTTCGACTCATATTGGGGGAATGTTTTTGTGAATAATGGAAACCCAAATTTTCCACCTCATGATTAGGAAATCAAAATCTTAATCCAATATTTCTGATAAATAGATATTTCATTCTACAATGATCTTTGGAAATTTGCCTTCATTAGTCTAGATTATAGTGCAACAGCATCGCATCTACAGCAGAGCTGTGGAGGGGGGCGGTGCGACGAGCGTCCCACTGCACTCTGGATACCGTGGACGGTAGGTGTGGAATGGGCGCTGAGAGGGGAGTGATGAGCCGAGTTTTGTGCCTTGATTACTGACCAGTTTACCGTGTTTAAACAGATAATATGTGCAAATTAGAATCAAGGAGAACAAATGGTTCACTTGTTGGAATAATTGAGTGAACAATTACATAAACCTCTCTACAATGATTAACCAAGAACCATGGATAAGGAGCACAAACCATAAAACGGAAGCGTACGTTGATCCATCTAGAACAGAACAACGGAATTGCTCGAATTGCTTTGCAGTGGCTATGGATCTTCCAAACGATCAGAGAGGTTCTTCATAATAGTCTTACAGGGAGTACAGAGATATCGAATCGTTCTTCTGACGTCTGGGGACCATAACCGTAACTTATATTTATAGAAAACATAAGTTCATTTATTTTCTATTTGGTCCCTCAACAAATAGAAAATCACAAATTGGTATCTACACTTATTTCCATAACAAATAAATACACTTTAGTCCAAACTTTAATCTTTATTGGATCACTTTATATTGGACAACTGAAAGATAGCCATACACATTAAATTAGTCATGTGGAAGCCCAAATTTCTAACAATCTCCCACTTGGGCAACACATGACACCGAATAAATGTGTACAAACCGAATGAGCGCTCAATATGCTATCACATAGTGTATTCCCGAACAATCTTATTCTCAACCATATCGGCATAGGACAAAAGAGGCAATCACCATATTTTTTCATGATTAAACCCATCAGTAATCACATATGCAAATATAATCAACAGCAGATCAATTATGGAGTGTAGCATGGATATTTCATGCAAGGTGATCATACATGCCTATTTCCAACTGGTCCTCCCAAATCCTTAATGAGATCAAACCAAAACTAAATAACACAAATAATGGACAAGAACATAATACTTTATTTCTGCAGAAAACAACATGGAGTTTTATAACATGTTGAAACACAATATAGAGCATTAGCAAAATTAACTACTCCCACTAAACGGAAATATCCTCAAATGACAAAACACCCATATGAGCTACATGCCCATGAAAGACCTTAGGTGGTAGCCCTTTAGTGAGCGGATCTGCAATCATCAAATCCGTTCCTATATGTTGTATACAAATTTGTCCAAACCCTTTCTTTTACAGCTAGGAACTTTATCTCAATATGCTTTGACTTAGCAGAACTCCTATCGTTGTTGGAGTACTGTACTGCAGAGTTATTGTCACAATACAACCTAAGTGGTCTTTCAACTCCTTAAATAATACGCAGCCCAGTGACAAAATTTCGTAGTAATAACCCATGACAAGATGCCTCATATCAGGCTACGAATTTTGCTGCCATGGTGGAAGGTGCCACAAGCGTCTGCTTAGCACTTCTCCATGAAATGGCTCCTACAGCCAGCAGAAATACATAACCCGAGGTGGATCTCCCGCTATTTTGGCATCCAGCAAAATCAGAATCAGAATACCCAATGATCTCCAAATGATCTGATTTTCTATATTTGAGCATGTAATGTTTTGTTCTCTGTAAATATCTCATAACCCGTTTTGCTGCTTTCTAATGATCCATTCCCGGGTTACTAAGATACCTTCCCAACATGTTAACAATAAAAGCCAAATCGGGTCTAATACATACTTGAGCATACATGAGACTTCCAATAGCCGAAGCATATGGAATCTTTTTCATCTCATTATTCTCAAGACTTGTTCTAGGGCACTGAGCAAGACTAAACTTGTCTCCTTTAGCAACAGGGGTGTCTATAGGCTTCCAACCATGCATCTAAAACCTTTTTAGCACTTATTCAAAATATCCCTTTTGTGACAATCGTAGTATATCACGAGAGCGATCTCGATGAATCTTGATTCCTAATACAAAAGAGGCTTCCCCAAGATCTTTCATCTCAAATTTCTTTGAGAGAAAATTCTTGGTATCATGCAATATTTGCTTATCATTTGTGGCAATCAATATGTCATCGACATATAGTACCGGTAAGATGCATCTGGTCCCACTGAACATGTGATACACACAATCATCAATAACATTCTTTTCGAAACCGAATGAGAGAACTACTTTATAAAATTTGTGGTACCATTGACCAGAGGCCTGCTTGAGCCCATAGATGGATTTCTTAAGTCTGCAAACCATTTTCTTTGGGTCTTCGACCACATAACCTTCTGGTTGCTCCATATAAATCGTTTCCTCAAGTTCACAATTGAGAACGCTGTCTTAACATCCATCTGATGTAGCTCCAGATTAAAATGTGCTACTAATGCCATGATTATTCTGAATGAGTCTTTCGAAGAAACTGGAGAGAAAGTCTCTTTATAATCTATGCCTTCCTTCTGAGTGAAGCCTTTAGCAACAAGACGTGCCTTAAATTTATCCACATTACCCTTTGAATCCCTTTTGGTCTTAAAAATCCATTGCAACCAATGGGTTTCACACCTTCTGGTAATGGGTAAATGTCCCAAACGTCATTAAATAGCATTAACTTATATTCCTCATCTAAGGCTTAGGTCCACTTCTCAAACTAAGGATCCTTAATTGCTTGATCAACAGTGACAGGTCATTGGTTTTCAAACCAATATTATCTTTATTTTCAACGAGAAAAACCACATAATCATCCGGAATGACATTTCTCCTTTCTCTAGTGGACCTCCTCATTGGCATTAGTTCTTGAGGTTGTTGAGGTTGAACTTGAATGATCTCATCAACATGATGTTGGTCCTCATTGAGATTATCAACTCGGAGTTGTGCATTTATAACATCATTTTCTTGAGGTTCATGATCTGCTTCTTCTTCAATGTCAGTAAAGAAATTTGAGCATTGTCAGAAACAGTAGTAGGAATGATTATAGATTCCTCCTCAAAAGTGATGTCCCTTATTGCATTATTCCCCCCAAACTCAACATCCTCAAAGAACACCGCATTTCCCGTCTAAAAAATTTTTCTTGTGGTAGGATCATAAAATTTGTAACCCTTGACTTTTCTAGATAACCAATAAAGTAGCTGCTCACAGTTTTGGAGTTCAATTTCTTTTCATTTGGCTTGTAAGTCCTAGCTTCAGCTGGACATCCCCAAATGTGAGTGTGACTTAGGCTAGGCTTTCGTCCAGTCCAAAGCTCATAAGGTGTTTTAGCAGCTGCTTTAGTTGGTACCCGATTGAGAATATATGATGCAGTCTTTAATGCCTCCGCCCAAAGTGATTGCGGCAAGGAGGAATGAGAAATCATACTCCTCACCATATCTTTATGAGTTCTATTTCGTCTTTCAGCTACACTATTCATGCTAGGCGACCCCGGCATTGTGTACTGAGGGAAGATTCCGCACTCTTCTAGATAGAAGGCAACAGGTCCTTGATGTTGTTTACCTGAGCCGTCATTTCTTCCATAGTATTCACCACCACGGTCAGATTTGACTTTCTTAATGCTTTTGTTGAGTTGGAGCTCAACTTCAGCCTTGAATATTTTGAACTTGTCCAGAGTCTCAGACTTTTCATGGATTAAATATAGGTACCATTAACGAGAATAGTCGTCTATGAATGATATAAAATATTGTTGACCATTCCATAAAGCCGAAGGGAATGGACAACAAATGTCCGTATGTATCAATTCTAAAACGTCTACAGCTCTATTGGCATCTAATTTCTTATTTTTGGTCTGTTTTCCTTTGATACATTGAACACACACATCAAGATCAGAAAAGGTAACTGTATTCAATATACCATCTGCCACAAGTCTCTCAATTCTTGATTTTGAGATATGACCTAGCCGCTTGTGCCATAAGTTTGCCAAATTTTCATTATTTAATTTTTGCTTAGTCCCCTTTGATTCAACACGTAAGGCTTCTGAATATGAACTAATAGAATCAAGCAAGTAAATATTGTCATATGCACTTAAAGAACCAGTGCCCACAATACCAGAATTATTTGAAAGAGTAAACTTATTATTTCCGAATGAATAAGAAAAACCGAATTTGTCCAATGCAGAAATAGAAACCAAATTCCATCTAAATGACGGTACAATAAAAGTGTTTTCAAATTCAGAAAAATTTTAGCCTTTAATAACAATCTAAAATGCCCAATGGCCTCTACTTCTACCGACTTGCCATCTCCCACATAGATGTATCTTTCACCATCAATTGGCTTTCGGCAGCCCTGCATGATAAACTTATGTGAGTAGTAGCACCAGAATCTACCCACCAAATATCATTAGGGACTGAAGCTAAATTAACTTCAGAACATACCAAAGCTAGAATTGTACCTTTCTTAGCACGCCAGGCGCTATACTTGGCACAATTCTTCTTCACATGATCAGGCTTACCACATAAGAAGCAACCATTTTTCTTATGTTGCTTCTTTTGTGATGGCCCCTTGTCCACAACAACATTCTCTATAGCCTTTCTCTTAGTGCCCTTTCCCTTATTGATAGAGCTAGTAGCCAGTTGAGCAACCTCAACTCTATCTTGCTTCAGTCTCTCATCTTCTTGTACACAGTATGAAATGAGCTCATTAAGAGACCATTTCTTCTTCTGGCAGTTATAACTGACCTTAAATTGACTGAATTGTGTTGGAAGAGAGAGTAACACCAAATGCACAAGTAAGTCCTCAGGGACTTCAAGCTTGTGCACCTTCAGATTTGAAGCAATTTGAGACATCTGCATGATGTACTCCCTTATGTTTCTCTTGCCCTTATACTTCATTGAGATCAAGTTTGCAAGAAGCGTACTTATTTCAGACTTTTCATTTTTAGCAAAACGCTCCTCAATTTTGGCGAGGTATTCACTAGCATCAGCAATATCTTTAGAAGCCCTGCCCCGAAAGGCCTCTGGGATGCTGTGCTTGATGATCATAACACTCACGCGATTCGAGCGCTCCCACCTCTCAAAGTCCCGCTTAAGATCAGCGGTACTTTCATCCGTAAGAGGGGCAGGTTTCTCGGTTCTTAACGTGAGGTCAAGATCTATGCAGCCCAAAGTGATCAGAAGAGTTTCCTTCCAATCCTTAAAATTAGACTCATTCAACATAGGAATGTTTTGCATGTTGGTAGATAGACATCTTAACTGAACAGAGAAACAAAACCAAAATACTGTCATGCTCACATCATAAAATTCAAATAAGAAGATAACATCTCGAGTTACCGGCACAACATTTAAATCAAGTCTTTGGACTGTAATATAAACTTGTAAGTGACAACCTCTTTGTAGTGATCAAATATTGACAATAAAATCATGTCAAGCAATGTCCACCTTTGGGCATCACAATACTCACACGATAAACTGGATAATCGTCACGTATTTACCACCACAGCTATGTGTGTATCGCATGCCAAATAACAATTTTCTTTTGGGCCGACTAGTATCCGCATTAAAATACACACACACTTCACCGTTCTAATATTCGCAATAAAGAAGTCTAGACAAGAGAGGTTACTTTTGCAACGTCATGTTTCGACTAATCTATTTTGAATATTAGTATAAACATAAAGGAACATGAGATGCACCATAATTATTGAATTCAAAACTTTAATTAAATTCTTAAAAGAATTTTTAATTCTGAATTAATTAGCCAATTAATTGAAAGATTGTATGTGAATTAATTATTAAAAATCCCTTTAATGTAAAGACGTTAAGAAAATAAGCGTACATAAATCACATTAAATTGAATAATTAATTCACAATTCAATTGTACTTAAACCATATTAAATTGAACAATTAATTCACAATTTAATTGTACTAAATACAATTAAATTGAGCAATTAATCTCACGTTATTCCATGTAACGCATGTAACGAAATATAACGTATGGATAACGGTATACAAACTCAATGCTGTACATGCACATATTATATCAACAATTTCATTCCATATCCAAACACATCAATAAAGCTCTCAATTGTAGAAGACAAACACCGTAAATGTGCAGAATCAATGTTTCTAATAAGCTGATAAAAAAATTGACAATACAGCCACAAATTGAATACTCAAATTACTACAGATAAAGATACAACAATTTTCTTGATCCATAGCAAAAAGAGCCAATCAATTTGTGCATTATTATAAAGCCACAATGGAAAAACAATTTGCACATGATTAAAAGAAAAACTTGATCTCGGACATAGCATTCCACAATCAAAACAATTCAATTTGATTAACTCAAATATGAAAACCTAAACGGCGACATGTCATTGGCAATTAACAAAATCAGTATGTGTAATGGTAACATAAACATTGCACCTTATCCAAAATTAATTCGACGCATACGAAAAAAAAAGTTCGAATCACCAACATGAACAATTATAACAATTTTGCCGTCCAACAAAAAAAATTAACCGCATGAATTTATTCATAAAATAAAAAATAAAACCTAATTCCCTTTTCCCAATTCTTAGAGAATTATCAATAGAGTGGCTCTGATACCGCTTGTTGGAATAATTGAATGAACAATTACATAAACCTCTCTACGATGATTAACCAAGAACCATGGAGAAGGAGCACAAACCATAAAGCGGAAGCGTACCTTGATCCATCTAGAACAAAATATCGGAATTGCTGGAATTGCTTTGCAGCGGCTATGGATCTTCCAAACAACTTTAGGATTGAAGTTCAATGACGGAAGCTCATAAAATCAAAATATCGTCCTTATGATGAATCAAAGGAGATTACTCAATCAAGATATCCAAAGTTACAAAGGCAAACACCAACTTTCGAGACAAGTGACTCATGAATCGATATAGGAAAAGAAATAATGGGTATTACTTGCAAATTGTGAGTCCAACAAGGTCTTAGATAAACAAGGGCTCACTGTTAATCGAGAGGTTCCGAAAAAATTTCTTAGGATCCAAGTAAGTACTGTTGACTAAAAAGAAACGTTCATTCTAGCTACGAGGGTCGCACTCCCTCGCACATTTTTTCCGAGCCTGAACATGGCAACGTCGTTCTATGAAATCGTGGATTCCAAGTTGAGATTCATCGTATCGTCGAAATTAATAACTATTTTTGATGGTCGCATCTTCAAAGTCTTCTTCTTTCCATGCCACATAGTTATTTTCGGTTGCCATTATACACGTGGTCTTAATGTGTCATAAACGTCGTCGTATTTGTGTCGCGTCGCCACTTTGGCATGGTATGCAAGACTGCATAGTTTTATTAGATCTTAGGTATGATCTCACCATTTTAAGGATACACCAAAGTTATATATTTTTTTTTGTTGGTTCTATCACTCAGGAAAGTGATATTGCGGTTGTCCTCTTACAACTAAGATCTAGCCTACTTCTTAGGCACTTGATAATTTCAAGCATAGCTTGAAGTCTCATACTTCAACATATATTCGATCATTACTTATGGGGATAAACATGTTTGATTGTGCTATGTATGAATGAAGTTTCATGTGGTGATAATCTATGACCGATGAAGTACAAGGTATCGTATAGAATCACTATGAGAGTGAAATGTGATGATCGAATATATGTTGAAGTATTGAATAGCATTCAATACTTCATACAGTTCATGTCCATCTATTTCACAATCACATAATTGCAACTACACACGCGTCATACTTCGCCTTCACATTTTCAAAATCATATAATTTCAACCAAATATGCATTAGAATTTTCACCTTCCAAGTAATCAACATGTACGTCCTTCAAGTTAAATTTGCAGTTTGAACATGTAATAACAAATCTCAACATCAGGCCACACATGTTCACAATCATACTTCAATATGTGATACATCATGCCTCATTATTAAACAAAAGCAATTACACATTCCCATAGTGTCTCCCGTTTCATAACTTCACCACATTTTCCAAAAGCTATAGTATTTACTTCACATTTTCCATTGGAGTTGCTTCATAGCAGCCAAGTAATCACAATCATGCTTCACGTTTCACGATAATTATGCATTCCTGATCATATAGAATTATATCTATCCAAACTCATAGCAGTTCAACATATATTCGCAGAAATTCTCTATCGAGCAAAAATACAAATTTTCGTGCATAACAATATTCATTATATTCGGCATAGTCGCATTAAGCACTTTCACATTCATGTATATTCATCATTTCATGCTCCAAGCAAAATCTCAAAATGTCACATTTACTTCCATTTCATTGCAATTCCCGACATTTCCTGATTCAAATCAATATTCATCAAGGTACCTGTTACCTCATTCTTCGTGGTTGAGCGGGGACGAGTCGTGGTGTTGAGCCTTCGACGATTATCACTTAGTGAATTTACACATACTTAGACTTTTAACTCATTAAGACTCTTGGGTCCAGAGCAGAAAGAGCTGTGGCTCTGATGCCAAACTGTCACGACCGCCCTTCTGGGGTATAATAAATGCGACGATCGCGACATAGAAGGGCTTAAATTGCAAACAAAGACAAGGTCTATGGTTTCATTAAAAGGGTTTGACCAAAGTAATTAATGAACAATTAAAATAATAAGGCAACGGCTTAACAATGAAATCTAATGAAGAATAGATATCACAATTTATGCTCAAAACGACAAGGGTTTAATATAATCCAAAATGTATCATATCTCGATATTCTAAACAAAATGGAATAAGTTCAAACTCAATCAAACGATAAGAAGTTCATGTTTCAGCGGAAGCATCCAAGAGAAAAGTGAAGTCATGTATGAAGACACAGCTCCACTCAATGTTTCAAAATGACCATATTATTATTCAATTAGTTTGCTCAACACCGCCAACCGCTCGTCGCCGCTCAACCTGCACATAGGGAAAACACGTGCAGGGCTGAGTACTTTAACATACTCAGTGGACTCATGCCAAAACATTTTAATAGATATGTCATCCTTACCATAGTGAACTCAAGTTTTGCATTTAGAAAAGAATATCATCGAGTATCACAAAATAATTTCATAGACTAGCCAGTCAAACAATTTCCCCCATTTTCTCAACAATCCACAATTCACATCAATTCCATAGTGCGACGAAAGTGTGGCCACACTATTCGCCCACGAGACCGGCCGACTAGCAAGGACGGCTCCCGATTCTAACTGTGTACACTAGCCTGATAGGGTTTGCAGCCCTACTCAGACCCGAATTCGTTTATATAACCCTATAGCCTAATGGAGCGAACTCACAAACTAGGCATCAGACACACAACATCATCAAAACAATCACATACATGGCATAACTTTTTAAGCCACCCTTATAACACCATAATCATTATTTTGGTAATAAAAGAGTTTAGCAAATAAAGCCCACCTCGACTCCTTAGATCTCAAGTACGCTCTTCCCCTTGCTATCAGATCGAGAGCGCGAGTTATCACCTTTAAATTATGTGTATCACAAGTAAGTCTCAATCATCTATTCAAAATCATGCATGTTCCCATCGTTTCCCCTTTTCTCATCGATTCGTTTTATATTATCATTCAAAAATCAAGACATGCTCATCATATCAATTTTATTCAAAAATCCAGATCTATCATCAAATCATGTTACGCATGAGTGTTCTTCAACACACATCACATGCACACACACAACACACACGCACGCACATCGATGCACACACATACACACGCATATCACTTCCCATTCATCAATGGTTTCCCTTTTTCACTCGATCTATATGCATGAGGGTTCAAGAACACCGATTAATCGGTCAGATGAGAAAAGATAGATCAAAATACCTCTTCTTGAGAAAAACGATCGGTAGAAACAAAGTAAAATCTTGATTCTTCAATAATTCTTGAGGCTTCAACTTGAATTCTTCTCAAAAGGTGAAGAACTCTTGGAGAAAAGTAGAAGAAAAATTGAGAGAGAGTGGGAGAGAAAATGGCGTGAGGGAGAGAGGGAGGGAGGCGTGTAGTAGTGGTTTAGGGTTAGGATTTCCTCCCCTATTTATAGAGATAAATTACAAGATTTGATCTCCCAAATAATATAACTTTCAAGATTTGATTCTCCAATAATTAATTAAATAAATATTGTGGAGTTAAAGCAGAAAGGAAAAATAGCGTGAATATGGGAGAGAGAAATAGGCAATTTTTGCCTATTATATAGGTGTAGGATTTAATTTAATTTTTCACGGAGCACGAGAATTCACGGAGCAGGATAAAAATAATAATCCTCCCAAATAAATAGGAAAGTGGCGTGAATAATGCTTCCTTCACAAGGAATCAATTTCAAATCTTAATTAAAATAGGATATGGCAAGATCTCCTTAGATATGGTAAGATATGCTAGGATATTTGAATTTAATCATGGAAGAGAATAAATAAGGGATCAAATAATATAATAAAATAATTCCTTCTCCCATAAATAGGAGATTTTCGAAAATCTCCATGTATAAGCATATGGGTCGATTTTCTCATGGAGAAAATAAGAAATAATCGGACTTTGAATTTAATTTGGATAAATATCCCAAGCAATTAATTAAATCCAAGAAAAATAGGAGTCCTCTCCAATAAAGCATGGGGGTCGAAATTTCCAACTAAAATGTGTATGATTTTATGAAGATCCTATTTAATCTCACTCATCCCTAAGGGAATAATTCATCCCAATATGATTTCACCCCGCATCAAATATTCACACGATCACATCACAATTTCAGCCCTTTTGACTATTCCACCTCCACATCACATTTTTTTCAACGACATTGACCATTCCACGGCCACGTCACATTTTAAACAATATAGACTATTCAATAGCCACGTCATATAATCAACATGTTTGACTATTCAACTAAATCTCAACTCCAAATCGCAATTAGGTCACAAAGAATCATGCAATTAATTCACTCATCACTTAATCCACAGAGTTCACGGCATTAAAAGCATTTAATGCACAAATTTTATGGTTCGAAATTTAGGGTTCAAAAAGTGGGGCGTTACATTTGGGGACCATAACCGTAACTTATATTCATAGAAAACATAAGTTCCTTTATTTTCTATTTGGTCCCTCAACAAATAGAAAATCACAAATTGGTATCTACACTTATTTCCATAACAAATAAATACACCTTAGTCCAAACTTTAATCTTTATTGAATCACTTTATATTGGACAATTGAAAGATAGCCATACACATTAAATTAGTTATGTGAAAACCCAAATTTCTAACATCACTGACATGACAAATTGTACGAGAAAAGAAGAAGAATCAAGAAGAAGTTGAGCATAAGAGTGCAAACTGGTTAGTAGACACATCATGGAGTCAGGAGGCTACTTTTGAAATTCTTAAGGGAAGAAATGTCAAGAAGGATGAAACCCTAGGATTTCGGCCACGCCTCCCTAAAAGTAGAAGGTCTTACCGAGAAAGAAAGTGTGCTTAACGACATCATCTTCTTAGTTTAGTTTATGTAGAAAGCTCTTTAGGGCGGGTGCTTAACGCCACCACTCTCTTAGTTTAGATTGGTTTTCAGCTTGTTTCCTGCCGTTTAGATTAGTTCATGCAATTTCAGTGTTGAATTTTAAGTTTTTGAAGTGTTTGAACATCTCAGCTTTGTTTAAATTCTTGCATTATGGAAGTTTTAGTTAGATCTTGTGTTGTTACCTTTTATTTGAGCTTGTTGGATGCTTTTCGCAATTGTTAGCTTAAATGTTTAGATCCATGTTGATTACATGCTTTCCTTTTGGCCAGTTAGCGTAGATATGCGTTTTCTGGTGTTGATTTCGTATTTTCGTACATTTTCCGATCATGCTTTGTTTGCTCGCGTTTCAGTTCATCCATAGTGTTTTAAGCTTTGTTTTAAGTAGAAAATCGCAACAAAATCTGAGAAGTAGCTTAGGTTTAATTGTTTTCGTCTTTACATGCTTTTGCTTTCCAGTCTGCATGGCCAACACATAGTCGGATAAAGTAGTGGTCCCCTTGTCACTTTTTGCAGCTGCATGCTCCATTTAAGAAAGTCTCTAGTTGGTTAGTAAGTTTCAATTGTTTTTTTGGTTGCTTTCATGTTTTATTAACATGATCAAAAATATTTTCGTGTTTTTATTTACTTTCCATACCTCCAAAGTGTAGTTGGTCAGTTAGTTATAGTTCATTTTCGTCTCCCAAGTCCAGTAGCTAGTTTTACATTCCAGTCAAGTAGTTAACTTGACCCACTCAATAGTTGGGTGGCAGCAGCCAACCTTCCCCAAAACATATTGTTCACACAAACAACTCCCCTATACTAGGGGTTAAGGTTTTGAAAACGCTTGGATTGCACGCCCAACGACACGAGGCTAGGTCTAAAGAGTCACCGCAACCAACGTAGAGAGTCTACTTGACCAATCCGCGCTTTAATATATAAACGCACATGCAAAAGAAGCGAGTTTTCAGGGTGCGGACGGGAGAATCCACCCATGGCGTACTCTCCCGCTACTGTTGAAGCGGGGAAGTGAGTAGGGGTGGGGTGCAAAATTTGATTTTTTTTATATGAGTGAACCGCAGATGGTCCTTGGACTTTGCCATTTGCACATATGCTATCGTTGTAATTTAAAAATATCATTTGTGGTCTCTGGCCTATGATGCTTGCACGTTTTCAGTCTAGTTACAAAATTTTCATTTTTTCTGGACAGAAATGCTCCCCAAGTCATTAATGCCTTTTTTATTCTTTTCTTGTCAACTCGTTTATGTTGGTACACTCTAATTTCTCTCTCTCAATCTCTCTCCATTTTGCATTTAAATTGTTTTATAATTTTCTATATAATTCATTATCGACTCATTTATGTTGGCACATTCAGAATTTTCAATTCATCTACTAATTTATCTCATCAAGATTCAAGAACTCACAATCTATTTAGTTTTCTTTTGCAATTTATTGAATAAAAGTGAAATATACACATAATATTAGTTGTTACTTACGATTTCCCCCTTTTGAAGGAAGTTTTACAAATCAATATTTCTATAAAGTGAGAACATTTTTTTTGGTGCACGAACTTTGTCAACATATCAATTTTGGTCAATAACATTTGAAAATATCTTATGAGGTCCATGAGCTTCGATTTAATATCATTTGAGCTACTTTTTCACTGTTTCAAACTTTTTCTATGTGAAAATACCCTCAAGTCCATTAAGAGCATTTTTATCTATTCATTCTTGTTGAACTTGATCTCTTTCACAAGTTCCTTTTTTGTTCTTTTCTTGTCAACTCTTTTATGTTGGTACACTCTAATTTCTCTCTCTCAATCTCTCTCCATTTTGCATTTAAATTGTTTTATAATTTTCTATATAATTCATCATCGACTCATTTATGTTGGCACATTCAGAATTTTCAATTCATCTACTAATTTATCTCATCAAGATTCAAGAACTCATAATCTATTTAGTTTTCTTTTGCAATTTATTGAATAAAAGTGAAATATACACATAATATTAGTTGTTACTTACGATTTCCCCCTTTTGAAGGAAGTTTTACAAATCAATATTCTATAAAGTGAGAACATTTTTTTTGGTGCACGAACTTTGTCAAGATATCAATTTTGGTCAATAACATTTGAAAATATCTTATGAGGTCCATGAGCTTCGATTTAATATCATTTGAGCTACTTTTTCACTGTTTCAAACTTTTTCTATGTGAAAATACCCTCAAGTCCATAAAGAGCATTTTTATCTATTCATTCTTGATGAACTTGATCTCTTTCACGCGTTCCTTTTTTGTTCTTTTCTTGTCAACTCTTTTATGTTGGTACACTCTAATTTCTCTCTCTCAATCTCTCTCCATTTTGCATTTAAATTGTTTTATAATTTTCTATATAATTCATTATCGACTCATTTATGTTGGCACATTCAGAATTTTCAATTCATCTACTAATTTATCTCATCAAGATTCAAGAACTCATAATATATTTAGTTTTCTTTTGCAATTTATTGAATAAAAGTGAAATATACACATAATATTAGTTGTTACTTACGATTTCCCCCTTTTGAAGGAAGTTTTACAAATCAATATTTCTATAAAGTGAGAACATTTTTTTTGGTGCACGAACTTTGTCAAGATATCAATTTTGGTCAATAACATTTGAAAATATTTTATGAGGTCCATGAACTTCAATTTAATATCATTTGAGCTACTTATTCACTGTTTCAAACTTTTTCTATGTGAAAATACCCTCAAGTCCATAAAGAGCATTTTATCTATCATTCTTGATGAACTTGATCTCTTTCACATGTTCCGTTCTTCTCATTCTTTTCGTATCGTTGTGGCTTGCTCAAGTCAAATCATCAAACTGATCCAGCCAACCTGTATATGCATGTTACATGCAGAATGCAAGTGAATGGATCCAGAAAAAGCTCAGATCGACTTGACTTAGATTCGACTCGAGTGAGATGAATCAAGAGACATAAAAGAAAGTGTTCTCAAAACCTTAACCCACAATACTATTAACTAGTGTAGGGAAGTAAGGATCGATTGATGCACTTTTTATTAGCACTAAATAAACCTGCAAGTATACAGAGTATATATAGTATAGCTAACGGTCAGTACTGAATATCGAACACAGGGAATAGAAGCACAGACTGTCTATCTTCTACTAAGCTTCTTTCACTATTTGGAAAAACAAGAGTTTTGAAAAGTTTTGAAAACAAGAACACTTGAAAGCAATAAAACAACTAATTGCAACAAATAAAAGAGATAAAAATATGAGAGATAAGAGAATTCCATAGATGTGCATTCACAATTATGGTTATACAAGTTCCAACTACAATACCCTAACACAGTTTATACTTCGATAGAACGAGTCACACAAGTTATGCCCATGCGGTACAAGCGTAGATTACTAACACTAGGGTTGTCAATCCTAGATTCGTAACTCCTAAAAGTTCCTAAGGCCCTTGAAAACTCTTCACTCTCAATTAACAGTGTCGTTTTAAGGGAAGCTAATTGTAGTGTCTACTAAGTGGATCTAACTTGGCAACCTCCTCTCACGATTATGTAGCAAGTTATATTAAATCTTCATCGAATGTGTCACTCAAGCATGAAGTATTAAGAAACAACCTAGGGAAGAAACAAAGTAAATACAAATAGATATTAAATAGAAAACGGAATCGTATAACCAAAGTCGTTACTAACACATCCCTAGAATCCTATGAGTTTAGTTATACATAATTGAATAAGCCAAAAACATAGAATAAAGGGAAAACAAAGTGAACATAAGAACTAAAGCCATGTAACCCAAAGATTGAATCCTTGTAGCCTTGATCTTCTCTTGATTCCGTCTTCAACCTCTTGCACAATGAAGAACTCTCTCAATTTTATGCTCTAGAATTATGAGACAAAAAAGAAGATCTAAATGAAGAGGTTTGAGGGGGTATTTATAGAGGAAATTTCGAGTCATATGAGAATAAGGAAAAAATGGCTAAGTTTGGTAAATCTTGGAGAGAAAGTAGGTCAAATCTGTGCGCCGCGTTTTCGCAGCGGGCCGCTGCACCTCGGCCAGCGCTCGCTGCGCATTGGTACGTAGCTTTTGACTCTTGGACAACGGTCGCTGCACTGTGTTGCTGATGCACTTTTTATTAGCACTATAAATACTTGTAAGTATACAGAGTAGATCTAGTATAGCTAAAGGTTAGTACCGGGATATCGAATACGGGGAATATAATTGCAACTGGGTATTATGTACTAAGCGTCAAATACTATCTAGAGTAACAAGAGAATTTTGGATTTTTGAAAGTAAAAACAAGTAAACAACTAAATGCAATTAAATCACAAAGATAAAGTATGAGAGATAAGAGAATTCCATGGATGTCCGTTCACAGTTATGATTATACAAATTCCAACTACAATACCCTAGCACAGTTAATACTTTGATAGGACGAGTCACCTAGCTTTTGCTCATGCGATGCAAACATTGGTTACTAACATTAGAGTTGTCAATCCTAAATTTGTAACTCCCAAAAGCTCCTAAGACCTTTGAAAAGTCCTTACTCTCAATTAACAGTGGTTTTAAGAGAAACTAATTGTAGTTTCTACTAAGTGGACCTAACTCGCCAACCACCTCTCACGATTATGTAGCAAGTTATATTAATTCATCACAGAATGTGTCACTCAAACGTGAAGCGTCAAGATTAACTTAGGGAAGAAACAGAGTAAAAACAAAACGAATATTAAATAGAAAAATGAATTGTATAAACCAATAAAACTTACTAACACATCCAAGGAGTCCTATGGATTTAGTTAAACATAATTGAATAAGCTAAAAACATAGATTGAAGTTAAGACAAAATATACATAAGTGCTAAAGCAAATAAAACCCAAAGGTTGAATCCTTGTAGCTCTTTGATGATCTCTTGCTTCTTTCTCCAACCCCTTGCACAATAAAGAACACTCAAATTTATGCTATGGAATTAATTGACAAAAAGATAATATAGATGAAAGATTAGGGTTGAAGGATGAGCTATGAAAGCTCCCCTTTTTGGGGGCTATGGAAGGGTGAATTCTATGAATTAGCTTATGGAGTATATATAGGCTTGAAAATGAAATTTGGTAAAAAGTTTCCTTCAAGCAATACTAAAGATGGAATTTTTGTGCCCCATAGCAGAAGGAAAAGATATGGCTTCACAAGGTAATGTCTTCTTTCCTTCTTTAAATTTCCGCCTAGAATTCTACACTTGACAGCTTTGCGCAACTTTGGTATAACGGCCATAACTTCCTCCACAGAACTCTGATTGAGATGATCTTGGTACCGACATGAAGTACTTTCAAAAACGAAGAGAATGACATGTAAAACACCATAATCAGACTTCAGGATCGCCGGAAAATTAAGTTTGAACACAGTTGTTGTGCGCCGCATTTTTGTGGCGTGCCACCAGCAAGGGCCCGGCGGGCTGCTGGACAGCTCCAGAACGCTCTGGACAGGTTGCGGCGACCGCCGCGTTGGGTCCGGCGGGCCGCCGGGTTGCGCTTCAGTTCCAGATTCCAACCTTTGTCCTTTTTATGCCCCATTTTAGCTCTATTTTGCACATTTCTCACAAAACACGTCAAAATACCAAATTGATAAAATATGCAAATAATGGACATGTAATGCAACTTTGACGCTCAAAACGGACCACAAAATGGCATTAAAATAGTGCAAAATCTGAGCGTATCAGTTGCAGCGGTCGCTGTAATTAATCCCGTAGCTTCGGAAGCTCTTGTAGCGGTCGTTGCGCACTCTCCAGTGTTCGTTGGACGTCTTCTTGATTTTAGCACAACTTTCTCCGGAGCGGGCTGCTACTGATGCGGCGGTCGCTACGAATGTTGCAGCGGACCGCTGGACTTCAAGAACGCTCCAGATTTCTAACTTCAACTTTTTCCTGTCTTTTTAGACTCAAATATGCACAAATCTCACAAAACACGTCAAAATACCAAAATAGAGAAAATATACAAAATATGGACATGAATTGTGACTTTGACATTAAAAGCAGACCAAATAAAAGACTTAAAATAGTGCAAAATCTGAGCGTATCATCGATCCCACAGAGATGAGGCGTTTGACATTTGTTTGCTTGACACGACTTGGGGATGGTTGCTGTCACGCTTTCTAGGGGGTGGTTAAGTTTAACTATTGGACTTGAGAAACTTAAACTAACTAAACTGATCAACTCATGAAAGCTTAACTAATCTACTTGATCAATTGAACTGGACTTTCCGTAAATGGACAAACTGAATAAACGGGGACTGTCGGTCCCCTGCAAAGTGTACGATAAAGTAAAAACTTTTTAACAACTTCATCTTCTTCACAAAATCAGCATGGAAAACAGAGTAAAGAACAAATTTGAAAAGCTATGGAAGACGAAACATCATAATCACTCACAAAATTAAATCCACTCCTAAGATCTAAGGCTAAGCTATGACTACGTAAACACAAAACTAACCCATACTCATGCAGAAACGAAACTTAAACCATTAGATCTAAACATCCTAAGAACTTTCAAACATAAAACATCAGATCTAGCTAGCTCGAAACATAACAAAATATTTTTGAGCTAAGACATGCGACATAGAAAGGAAACCGAAAGCAGATCAGAAACATCATGCATGAAACAGAACACAACAGTTGAAGACGGAAATATAAATTCAAATTTACTAAATCTAAAACATCAAAAGTAAACTGAAGACGAACAAGGAAAGCTGTAATTTGTTTCATCACCCCTTCTCAGAGCGGAATACAAAACCGAAAGCTGAAAATGCAGGAAACTATCACCAAACGCCAACTAAACTAAACTAAGTTAGGACCAAGTGTGTGTGTGCAACGAAATCAAGAAGATGAAGTAAAAAAACTCCGATTTCAGCCCTAGAAGAGCGCTAAATTCCTAAAGATATTCTGAGTAAGCGTGCTTGAGACCCCCATTTCACTACTGGCAGGGATTCTCTTCTTCTTGTGTTGGGCTTCCTTTATATAGAGAGGTGTAGGGCTCTGATCCCTAGGGTACCATCCTCTCTGAAATGTCGTTCCTACCCTTCACATTTGGTGGTGGGGTCTTTAGCTCTATCTCCCAATGCAGAACTCCTGCTGGCTCCGTTTGATTTTTGACTTAATCAATTCAATACCGTAGTTTTTGCCTTCTTTTCTTGATCCGTTGGTCCGCCCTACTGATTTGTTCATTCTTTGAATATGGCGGCACACCTGTCTCAAAAATAGCTGTTAGTTTACAGAATTTGATGTAGTTTAAGCATAGAACAGATGCATGAAACGAGCCTCATCAATTCTCTTCTTCATTAAAATACTGAGAGAACATCTTTTCTGCGAGCATTTCTAAAATATCATTTTTGGTCTCAGCTTTAATTCCTTCTCGGATTCGATCTCAATGAGCCTTTCTCCCTTATCCTATCCCACTTCAACTCAATAATCTTACTTCCTCTCTCTCATAATTTATGGATATCTGTTGCTAAGCTTAAATCTTTAACTCTTATCATAATTTTCTCTCCAGAAAAATCTCCAATTCTTTAATGAGATTGGTTTTTCTCGAGAAGTTGGATTTTAGTCCCAACAAATTTGAAGGAAGCAGTAATGAAACTGGCAGTTTGTTGTCATCTTTAAAGAGGATTAATCTTGAGAAGAACAGACGACGCGATTCTAGATTCAATTCAAAAACTTATAAATCTCTTTATTTGAACAACAACAAATTATATGGTGGAATCCCACAGATCATCAAAAAACACCTTGTTAAACACGCTTGATCCTTCCGATAACAATCTCACTCCTTTTTTTCTCAAGGAATTAAGCTCAGACTGAAAATGATATTTTGGAATTAAACACCTTGTTCTCTCAATATTTTGATGAAGAAGATGGAGTAAATAGATTGAAATACCCATCATGGACTTGAGGATATTTTTGCCCAAAAATAGTTTGAAATAGTGAAAAAGTAGCTAAAATGATATTAAATCGAATTTCATGGACCTTAGAAGATATTTTCAAATGTTACGGTCCAAAATTGGTACATTGACAAAGTTCGTAGACTAAAAAAAATGTTGTCTCTTAGATTTGTTGGACACATGATCATTTTCATGAACACATGCTACTATGGATAGATCGCATATGCAAAGTAATTACTCATATTGTAAAGGCGGCCACTGGTGGTGAACTCTACGCGCGGTTGATGCTCTAACAGCACGCATCACATTAAATACAAGGAAATAATTCAAGTCACGTTTTAATTCAGTGACTCTGAAATACACATATCAAATCCATAGGTATTGGTTAACAACTGCCTCGAACACGGTTGTCGGATATGTGCAGTTGTAACCACTAGTGAATATACCTTCCATGCCATGAGAGAATTTTTCCACTCCCAGCCTATTGATTCACCAACATGGAGATACTCATAGTACATATCAGCACCTTTACCAAAAAAAATGTTGCCTCTTAGATTCGTTATCTCTCACATTAATATAAATATACCTTTTTTTCTCTTTAGTTAACATATAAAATAATATCTCCTAAAATCTCGTGTCATTATCCAAGTATGTCATCTATTATGGGACAGGACAGAGGGAGTTCTAATCATTTATCGAGTTTACTTAAATGATTTACTATTTTGGACTTTTGTAATTATTTTATTTTAAATTTATATTTTGAGAATAATAAATAGAAACAAGAAAAATATAATAAGAAAAATATTTATAAATGATTAAAACCAAAATTACAAAAAAGGCGTGATTTGAAGTAGTATTTAATATCGTTGCAGGAACCATTTGAAGTACACATATTGGTGGATATATAGTTAATGGACAATGTTTCCTTCAGAACAAAAAATAGCTAAAAATATTTATGAATAGCGCAAAAGTCCCTCCAACGTGATTATCCCATATGCCCCAGGGACTAATAGTGCTGATAAAATTGTTCAGGTACCGGAAAGGTTAGATGTCAGAATTTAGAACTCATTTGTCCAGAGACTAAATTTATAACTCTTTACTTTTTTTTTTGGCTAAATACAATAAACTTATATTTACTACTTTTAATTTTGATGTGGGACAATTGATTTTTACTTTAAAAGAATTTTTATTGTTTTATATATAAATTTTGTTTGATTTCAATAGAAAATTAATGTTTAGTCTTGTGAATAATGTGATTTGATAAATCTTGGAGGTTATGGGGTAAAATCTTTACGCTCTTTTTTCTTTTATGCATTTTTTTATAGCATGTTATTTTTTTTTAATCATGTTTATGTTTATATTTCTTTTTTTTTTATTATTATTTTATATCATGTAGTATTAAATTTTCAATTTTCAGAAAAAATCATTTTTACGATTTTAGTATTATATTTATTTTAAAGTAAATTAGTTACACAAAAGAAAAGAAAGAATATTAAATATTGAGACTCGTGAATAATTAACGAAATAGAAGATGGGTCGTGGGTGTTAACCGATGTAACAAAAAATACTCCCTCCGTTCCATAGTAATAGGGGCGTTTTTCCATTTCCATCCGTTCTATAGTAATAGAGTCATTTCCCTTTTTAGTAAAAGTCAACACATTTTTCCACACCTACTTTACTCTCTCTTACTTTTTTCTATCTTCATCTCTCTACCTTTTTCATTTTCCACTTTATTCTCTCTTTACTTAACTCACCTAACACAATTTTTCTTAACCTTCATGCCGAAAAGTTTTGCCTCCATTACTATGGAACAGAGGGAATAGTATGGGTCTATAAATAGTTAAATAAAGGTATGAATTTTAAGAGGATGGTTGAAATTGTTAGAAAGTTGTAACTGACGAAATTGTACAATAGTATGATTCTTTAAATTCAATTTTCCATTTTGTCCTATTAATTAAACGAAATAAATTCAGTTTTCTTTTTGTCGTATTAATTAAACGTAAGATGCATTATAAAAGTAAGATGAACAGTAAGATGCATTATATTCAACTTTCCTTTTTGTCCTATTATTTGACAAAATGAAGTAGATGCCCAAATTACATGTCTGTTGGGGTATCATGAACTGATAAATGTGTTTGAAATTTAAATTTTATGATGCTGAACTTGAAATTCATGTGTTTGAAATTTAAATTTTATGATGCTGAACTTGAAATTCATGTGTTTGAAATTTAAATTTTATGATGCTGAACTTGAAATTCTTTATTTAATAATACTAATTAATTAAAGTACTATAAAATTATGATTTAATTTCAAATTATTTATTTAATGTATCAAAAATGAATTAAAATTTGGTATTTGCGTTTAGTTGAATATTTTTTAGACAGTATTATGTACTCCATCGTCCCTAAAAATTTGTCATTTATTTTCATTTTCTACCGTCTTCAAAAAATTTTCTCCTTTCGCTATCATTTTTACTAGTGGACCCTGCATTCCACACATTCATTCTCAGTCACATTTTAGTATAAAATTAATACATAAAAGTAGGACCAACAATCCACTAACCTTTTCCACTCACTTTCCATTATATTTCTTAAAAACCGTGCTGGTCAAATGGTGACAAATTATTAGGGACCGAGTGAGTATCATTATTCTCTAACCCTGAAAAGTATGAACAATTTTCTTTTAGTCTATCCCTGAAAAGTAGTATAAAGTTTCTAATTTTGGAAATCAACTCATTACTAATTGTGTGGAATTCACTCCCCACTAACACTACTTTCACTATCTTTTGTTTTTATCTCTCTTAATTTATCAATTATGCTTTAAAATTCGTGTTCAACGAAACGTTTATACTACTCAAGGATAGGTAGTATTAATTTTTAATTTGCTTGTGTGTTAATTGTCTATTGGGTGTGTGGAATGTATTTATTGAGTGTGTGCACGAAGTGTGTGTTTGTGTTGTACAATGTGTGTGCAGTATGTGGAATATATTGTTGTGTCTACCGAATCAACTCATACACATAAAAAAAAACTAAGTATAAAATAAATAAAGAATATGATGGGTAAACTTTTTACCGTGACTGATTCCACCGTACTGCGGCCCCATACTCCAGAAATCCCCCTTTGGCTTGTCCCTATGGGTTGGCTACCGCTTGGCCGATTCATATGAAGGGTTCTTTTTTGTGTTTTTTTGAGTAGATTCAGTTCCACTAACGTAGATAAGTGTCGTATTTTGTGTGGGTATTGAACAAAAAAATTTAAAATGATTTAAAATTAGGATTCAGTTTAAAACCAATATGTTGTGGTAACATATGAATCCTTAATGCATTAATATGAATGTAATAAAAGGTCAAATCAATATTGTTGTGATAACAAATTAATCGTTAATGTAATAACATGAATGATAAAAGGTAAAAAAAAAAAAATAATTGCACCATGTTGTGATAACAAATTAATCGTTAATGTAATAATATGAATAATAAAAGGTCAAAAATAAAATAATTACACCATCTTGACTGGTTTGCACCATATAGCTGTAAGCATTCTTTACCAGAGCGCCAGGGCTTGTCTTATTCAGGTCCTCTTAGGTACACCGTACACTAGCTATTTCGCTTTTAATATAATAACATAATTAAATCATAACTATAAAGATTAAAAATGCAAAATGCAAAATATACCTTCTCCTATAAAAATATGAGCATACGATGATATGAGAATTAAAATAAAATTAATAAAGTAAGAGAGAACAAATGAGTAGTTAAAACAATTTTAGTGGATTCTGTCCGGAAAAGTAATCTGATTCTTTAATTTTTAAATTTCTACCTTTATTTTGAGTTTTAACCAAACAAGAAAAGTAATCAGAATCCTAAAAATAAGAATAACAGTACAACTTTACAGGATTCTGGATCCTAATTTTTCTTAAGCATTCTTTTTTCCAGTTTTAGGACTCTTACATATTTAGGTAATTAATAGAGTGGAGTATAATCTTATACAACTATTATTATTATTATTATTATTATTATAAAACTAATATTTAAAAGTATAACCCACAAGCCACTAACTTTTTCAACTCACTTGTCATTACATTTCTTAAAATTCGTGTTAGGTCAAAGTGGGACAAATTTTGGTGGACGAAGGTAGTAATATAGTAAAAATATTTAATTATGATAATTTTGAGATTTCTGTTAAGCTCATTAAATACTGATTGTGACATACGATAAGAATGGCAATAGATAAATCTTTAAGTTATTGAATGATTTAATATATAGTACGTACTCATTATTCTTACTATAAACTTCTGATAATGATTTAATATGCTATTCAATTAAAAAGAATATTGCTATAATTTTGAATTTGAAGGCATCTAAAAAAATAGAAAAAGAAACAACTCTCATTTAATAGTAGTAGTACACTAGTACTAGTAGGAGTACTACACATATGTAGCGAGTATCCTTGTTAGTTTAAAAAATCCTTAATTACCTAGAGAAAACTAGTCAAAAGTCGAAACTTCATTGAATCTGGTAAACAAAAAAAGTCTATAAATAGACAAGTGAAGGTGGAAGAAAGCACACACATCCAAACCCCATAGGAAAAAAAGAAGAGAGAAGAATGGAAATGGGAAAGGCAAAGGCACACGCCATAATGATATCACTCCCACACCAAGGCCACATCAACCCTTTCATCTATCTCGCCCTCAAGCTCTCCTCCAAGGGCATCACCGTCACTTTTGTCCATCTCGAATCCGTCCATCACAAGCTCCTCTCCAAACTCGGCCCCCAAGCCGACCCCTTCTCCCAGGCAAGGCAGTCCGGCCTCGACATCCGCTACACCACCATCAGCGACGGCCTCCCTCTCGAGTTCGACCGCGATCTTCACTTTGAAGAGCACTGGGGGGCTATCATGCGCGATTTTCCCGCCCTTGTCGATGAATTTGTGGGGGAAATGATGCGTTCTGAGCCCGACTTTGACTATTTCTTGATGACCGACACGTTTTACCCGTGGCCGCCCGCCGTTGCTAGCAAATACAACCTCGTTAATGTTTCCTTCTGGACTCAGACGGCGTTGACGTTTGCTTTGCCCTACCATTGGCATCTTCTCAAGCAAAATGGCCATTTTCCATGCAAAGGTGCTTTTTATGATGCTCACTTTTTTTTTTTACAAACTATAGTTTAAGATTGTGCATGTGTGTTTAGAGATGCTCATAAACTATTAACTTAGAAAAAAATTTAAACAACTACATATGCATTTGTTCATATATTCACTGCTTTTATTTTTATATACAACTGTATTTCGAATATATCTTATAGTTACACATTTAATACACACTTAATTGCTTCGCTCACTGCTGGTAGTTCTACTTTAACCTATCTCCAACAAATAATTTTTGTTTCAATGCAAAGGTGCGCTCACATTTTTTTTATAAACTATTGCTAAGGATTGTGCATGTGTGTTTATATAATGAGACTAATATAGATATTTTTGAATCATATACTGGTTCATAGTTGATCGGTGCAGGTTTTCAAATATTGTTGAACTTTGTTAAGAACTTTTAACAGAATATGAGGTACACTTATTAAAAAAAGAAAATAGGACAATTAATAGGTATCTTGACCAAATGGAAAAATTAATAGGACTAGAGAGAGTATTTGATTCTAAAAATAGATTTATTATCTTACACTTTTGTAAGATGCATAAGAAATGTGAATTAATTTTCATAATCAGTAAGAAAAGTTAGAAAACATAGTTAGAAGACTAAAAGTATATTCCCTCTTACGATTGTATATTCTTACACCGGCGAGTTTGCAATTTATTTAGAAAAAAATTTAAACATATACATATGCATTTGTTCATATATTCACTGATTTGATTATTAGGAGTATTTTACAACTGTATTTCGAATATATCCAAAAAAATATTTAATGCACACCTAATATTCACTAATAACTTTTGTTGCTATCTCCAACTAATTTTTTTGGTGCTGTCTCCAACTAAAATGAAAACATTTGTTAGGCGCTAACAAACTTTTAAGTTGTAACTGACCAAATGAAAATAAGAGTTGTAAGTTGTAACTGAAGAATTCACATATGAACACAAATAATTAATTTATTGTTGAAGTGCAGATGACATGGAGGAAAAAATCGATTATATTCCAGGGGTGGAGCCAATAAACGCTAAAGATGTGATGTCATACTTGAAGGAATCCGGGCAGGCAAGCATAGTGACAAAAGCAATGGCCGCTGCATTGGACGCCGTGAAATCTGCAGATCTGATTCTCCACAACACCATGCTTGAACTCGAACCAGAAACCCTATCAGCTCTCAACGAACACCAGCCCAATTATGCCGTCGGTCCCCTCAACTTCTCCAAAAGTCTCCACTCCTACACCGTCAGCAATAGCTTAAGGTCTGAAGCCGACTGCACCGACTGGCTCCAGTCCAAGCCGCCCAATTCGGTTCTCTACGTCTCCTTTGGAAGCTTCGTCAACACCACCATGCAAGTGATTGAAGAGTTGGCTCATGGCCTACTCCTCAGCGGCGTCGACTTTGTTTGGGTGATCAGGCCTGGTATGCTCAGCTGCGACGACACCGATGTTCTGCCGGAGGGGTTTGGAGATATGATTGAGGGGAAAGGGTTGATTGTTCCTTGGTGCAATCAAATGAGTGTTCTCTCTAACCCTGCAGTTGGCGGTTTTCTGTCACACTGTGGATGGAATTCGACTCTCGAGAGCATGTGGTGCGGTGTGCCTATGATTTGCTACCCCATAGCATATGATCAGACTGCCAATAGGAAACTAGTGATTGAGAAATGGAAGTTTGGGGTGAATCTTTGCGATGGGAAACCTCTTGACAGGATGGAAATTGCTAAGAAAATTAAAGATTTTCTGAGTGGGGCTTATTCGGAAAATCTGAGGCAGGAGGCGAGTAAACTCAAAGAGGCGATGGAGAAGGCGTTGGAAATTGATGGGTCGTCGGATAAGACTTTTGATCAATTTATGGAGGATTTGAAGGCCAAGATGGATGCCAAGAGTACCAAATTTTGATTGCTAGGGAGGTTTAAAACTTTAAATGGCTACATCAAGATCTCTACTCTAGAGACATATCATGGTCGATCAAATATCTTCAACCAAATGTATGAGTCTCCTTTAATGCTTTAATAAAATTGCAGTTGTTTTTTAAATGGTATAGTTAATTATTCCTAAATCTTGGGGGGTGATTAAAAGTGATAGCAGTTAGTTAATGAAATTATAAAAATAATAGTAATCGATATATATGGATTTAAACATAGATATTGGATACCTCTAATAAATCAATAAACTCAATATGCATATAGGTGTTTAGATTATCTGATAACATAGTAATGAGTAGCGATTTTAATCGGGTCAACTCACTTAGATTGTGCAATTTGAGTGTGGTCTATTCGAGTTATTTTTTTGGGTTATAGTTATCGTCGATCATACCATTTAGCAGCTACGTCCCAATCCTAACTGCACGAGAGCTCAATTGAAGGGTTGAATAGCGAGTAACGAGAATTGGGGTTGTATACAAATAGAAGAGACTATCGAATTAGGCTTCGTTTGATATACAGAATTGGAATTGGAATTGGAATTGAATTGAAATTCAAATTCTATGGAATTGAATTGGAATGAATTGATTCTAATTCAATTCCAAATCTTATGTTTTGTAAAATGAACACTGATTGATATGGAATTGAATTTGAAGAATTTTTGCACACACACTATACACAAAATACACACTCACACACACTTTAAACAAAATACACATACTATACACACAGACACAAAAATACACACTTCACACATTGCGCACTCTACACATGCTATTCACAAAATACACACTACACATATTAAACACACTCTATACAAAATACTCACACTGCACACGCCACAAAATACACACACTGCATACAATGCACACGCACTACACACATTTTACAAAAAATACAAACACTGCACAGTGTGCACACAATATATACAGACTATATATCCATTAATGTGTAGTGTGTGTAGCGTGTATTGTGTGAAATTTGTGTAGTGTGTGTAGTGTGTGAAATGTGTGCAGTGTGTGTAGTGTGTGAAATGTGCTTAGTGTGTGAAGTTTGTGTAGCGTGAAGTGTGTGTGAAATGTGTACGGTGTGTGTAGTGTACGAAATGTGTGTAGTATGTGAAGTGTGTGAAGTTTGCAGTGTGTGTGAAGTGTGTCAAGTGGCCGTGTGTGAAGTTTGCAGTGTGTGTGAAGTGTGTCAAGTGGCCGTGTGTGTTAAATGTATGAAATGTGTGTGAAATATGTGTAGTGTGTGAAGTATATGTTCTGGATATATAGTGAAAATGTTTAATTTTATAATTATTTGGAATTCAGTTTTCTACTTTTGATATGAAATTCAAATTGTGGAATTGAAAGATTTAGTTCAATTTCAAATTGAAATATTTTTGTGGTACCAAAGATTAGATTTGGAATTGAAAGCTCCAATTCGAATTCGAATTCCACACCTTCAATTCCATGTTCTCAACATAGCCTAAGTTAAAATAGGGGAAGAAGAAGATGAAAAGAAATGAAGTTAGGGCGAGAAAGATGACGGAACAGTTTTGGGGTGGGGCCTAGGGTAGTACTACACTAAGAGATTTCGCAAAGAGGGACTCAGTTCGCAGGTATTTCAAAATTTGAGAGTAAATTCACTTCCCATTCAAAATATGAGATCGTGGCATGCGAACTTTTGGGAACAAGGAATTTACGAATTTTTATCTATTTTTTCATCTTTTTTGTTGCTCTCACTATATTTACAATTTAACCAAATTACCCCTAATATTTTCACCACAATTTTAACATTTTTTACTTCTATTCTATTTTCACTAAATCTGCAGATCACCGGCTTCTCCAAATTCTAAATGACAGTCATGAAATATATATAAAGATAATATTATAAAAATCCCAAGTATAACAAATCTAACAGGCTTTCATAATGACAATTTTTTAAGATGATTTTATTCAAAAATAAAAATATAAAAAAATTCAAAATTTTCAAAGGAAAAACAGAAGATGATTGCAGAAGAGTACAGGCCAACTTCGCCTTAACTCTACCAAATTTCCCTAACAGAATCATCATCTGAGAAACACTTGATTGTCGTTGTTTCCCTATAATACCAAACAAAATACTCCATGGTAGTTAAATGTGAAGGATTTCAAGTATAATACCGTTACAACTTGCTACTGATCCAACACAACAAATATACGCAAATTTTGCGTAACACGCAGTGTGTGTGCTCGGAAATGGAGAACAGAGGCGTGGACGCTGCCGGAGAGCTAAAAGTTAAGAAATTTGAAACGGAATTGGAGAAAAAAGATGAGTTGAGCAGCAATCTGGATAATAAAATAAAGCCGAAGAGTAAAAGGCACTCTGGTTCTCTAGATTACCATGTGCCAGATTAGACGTTGCGGTGGTGGAGAAGCCGGATGCCAGAGGTTTGGGCGTTTCTAATACGAAGGATCAATCGGCGACGCGTCTGATTGTTAAGATTAATGGAATTAGTTAAAGTGTTTGATGAAGTAATAAGGGACGGTTGCAGAATTGGGGTGAAAATAGAATTGGAGTGAAAGTTTTAAAATTATGGTGAAAATATTAGGTGATAATTTGGTCAATCTGTAATTATTATGAGACAAATATTAAGAAAAAAATGTTGAGAAAAACAGTTAAAAAATTAGAAAACTCATATTTCAAAAAAATTCACATTGTCACGATCTCATCTTCCAAAAGATCGGTGAATTTAATCTCATACTCTAAAAGGCCTATGAATTAAGTATTTTTTTTCTGAAATCTCATGCCATGCACTTTGAACTAAATCTGTCTATTAATAATCTTACAAAAATCAAACTGTTACTGGTCGTATTAAATTTACTTCGTTTAATTTATGCGACAATTAATTTTTGTATTTTAATAGAATAATATTAAACTTTATACATATATTTAGTTTTATAAAACTTACATCTCCTTCCCATTCAAGAGTTCTTACATGTTTCTTCCCCTCTTTGAGACCCTGAAAAACGGAAAAATTTCTTTGTTTAAATCTGAAGAGTACATACAAGATTCGTAACTACAAAAAGGATAATGGTAACCCCACCATTTAGATAATGATAAAATATAATGGTAACTGCCCTTTTTGTTTACCTTCCCAGTTCCGTTATCGTGGGCTTTACGCAATCAATCTGATTAGATAGATATCTCTTCAACACAATATAAGTCATCGAAAAGATCTCGAAAACCCACCAAAGTACGAAAATCAGGATCTTTCAGAAAACAGAATTTTATTCGAAGAGTGCATTTATATTCTAATAGAATTAGTAGTCAATATGAATTTTTTCATGATAAAATATAATTGAATCTATGTGAAATTTAAATTATTAATTTCTTAAATTAATTTAATTGTTTTGTTAATGTTTCAAATAAAACTAAAAGTAGGAGTATCGTACAATGTTTTATTTTACACCGACCAGAATTGTAAAATAAAATGAGAGACATTGATTGAACAACATCGTATAGTATTATGCAAAGATTGGGAAATGTTCGTTACTATATCTAATGAAATAGTTTTGAGTTGTTTTTAAGATATGGATGCTTGTATGAATTAATTATCGCGCAAAAATATAAGTTAAGGCTATTTTGTGATATGTTTTTGAAAAAATATACTTCATTAGTTCATGAAAAATAGTTTCATTTTATCATCTTGGGATATCTATAAAAGATAGTCTCATATCTAAAAATAGAAAGTTTTTCTTTCATACTTTACTCTTTTTATGCTCTTCGTTCCCATATTTTATCTATTTTTTTTTTCTTTCTCTCTTACTTTACCTACTTTCTCTTTCTTTCTTACTTTACCAATTTTGTCATTAAAACCTGTGTCATTCACAAATGAGAATTTTTTTTTTTGGACGGAGGGTGTATTTGAAGTACTGTACTTATATTTATATATTTAAAAAAAAAATTGTCTTCTTAGGGCATCCACAATGGGACGCCCTAAGCGGCGCCCTAAGCGACGCCCTATGCACCGCCACGTCAGCATTTTATCCTCCTCCTATTCCACCTGCAGTGGGGCGGACTATAGCCCGCCCTAAGCGACGCCCTAAGCATTTTTCTATTATTTGAATATTTAAATACTTCAAAATTTGGAAAACTAATTTCATTTCATTAAAATTCAAACATTACAATACGAAAAAAAAACTACAATTTCTCAACGGCGGCGGTTCCAGTTCCAAACTTCTTCAATCATGTCGGTCATGAGCTAAGTATGGTCTTGTTGGTTGCGCATTGAGGCTTGTCGCTCTAGAACCGCACCTAAGCCAGTCGGTAATCCTCGAGTGATCGGTGAGGTCGCCGTGCTGGAGCTAGATCCGGCTTCATCATCAACCCAATTAGTGACATGGCCACGTTCTTGTTCGACTATCATGTTATGCATGATGATGCACGCATACATGACGTCGGCGATGACTTCCTTGTACCAGAAACGCGCCAGACCTTTCACGATTGCCCACCGCGATTGGAGCACCCCAAAAGCCCGCTCCACATCCTTCCGCGCGGACTCCTGCTTTGCCGCAAACAAGACTCTCCTCTCACCAATTGGGCAGCTGATCGTCTTCAAAAAAATAGGCCACCTAGGGTATATGTTATCGGCCAAGTAGTACCCCATATGATGTGCGCGGCCGTTGGCAGTAAACTGAATGGCCGGACCGCGGCCCCTGCACTGATCGACGAATAGGGTGGACGAGTTGAGGATGTTGATGTCGTTGTTCGACCCGGCTACACAAAAGTAGGCATGCCAGATCCGGAGGCGGTGGTCAGCGACGGCTTCTGGGATCATCGTCGGGTGGCTGCCCTTGTAGCCGCTAGTAAATTGGCCTCTCCAGGCCGTTGGGCAGTTCTTCCACTGCCAGTGCATACAGTCGATGCTCCCTAGCATCCTAGGGAAGCCGTGCACCGTCTCGTGCATCCGCATCAGGCTCTGGCAATCATCAGCAGTCGGGCGTCGCAAATATGTGTCGCCAAAAGCCTCCACAACTAACTTACAAAATTTCTTCAGACATTCGCGGCCAGTTGTATCCCCGACGTGAAGGTACTCATCGAACATATCCACTGTTGTGCCGTAGGCCAACTGGCGGATCGCAACCGTGCACTTCTGCAACGGCGTAAGTCCGGGTCTGCCGATCCTGTCTTCCCGATACTGGAAGTACTCAACACGTCCCTCCAACATGTGCACAATGCGGAGAAAAAGATCTTGGCTCATTCTAAAATGTCGGTGAAAAACGTTCGGGCCCCACCTTGGATTCTCGGCAAAATAATCTGCGAACAGACGTTCGTGCGCTACGTCGTGCTCGCGGGGGACAAACGTCCGACGTCGTATCAGGCGAGGGACCCGCGCCGCCGCCGCCGCCTGCTCCCGCTGCATTTGTTCCAAGCATTCCGCCTTGGCTTCATTAATGGCATCGAACAAGGCTCGAGTCAAGACCCGTCTGCAGCCATCCGATGTACTCAAATAGTAGTCGTCGGGATTCATTTTTGAGATGATGAGAGAGAATAATTGAAGAGAAATTGAAGAGATGAGTGTGTGAAATGGTAGTGAATAGTAATGTTTAAATAAGAAAAAAAAATTCAAAAAATTCAAAAAAAAAAGGAAACGCGTGCCCATCGTCCGCGTCGTCCACAGTGGCGGACGATAAGACGGACGATGGGTATCCTCCGCGCATCGTCCGTGGACGATGTATCGGGCGCGGACGATGGGTTACCCATCGTCCGCGATGCTGCAGTGGCGGACGATGCGACGGACAATGCATCGTCCGCCCCATTGCGGATGCCCTTAGTTATAGAATCATACTCCCTTCGTCCTATGAACAATGCGTTCGGTAAGAGTTTTAATATGAGAGAGAGAGAGGGTAGTGAAATAATGTTAGTGGAGAATGAGGTCCACATTATTGTAAATAAAATCATGTAGGGGTAATATGTTGTTTGAATTTTTCAAAATTAGCAAGTTAATACTTTTCAGGGACAGACGAAAAAGGATACGGTTCATACTCTTTGGGGACGGAGGGAGTATTAAATTTTCAAATTTTCGTGGCTTTCCTCATAGTTGGAGATGAGTCTTTCATCTTGATCAACTACAACATAAATACAGATAAATCAAAATAAAAGCAATCAATTTGATTTAAAGCTTATGTTTGTGTCAATATTTTTGCATTGATCATAATCAATTCTTTACGAAACTTAGAAATCATATCTTACATGAATAATTGTTAAAACGATTAATATATTTAGATTTTGATGCAATAATTCTCAATTTTGTCTTGATTAACTTTGGCAGTGGTAAACTGGTGGTGGCAAATAATGGGACAACGTAAGAATGTGTAAAGGTGGAACTTGAAAGTTGGTAGTGTAGAATAGAGTGGAAAGGTGTGGGATGGAGATTAAGGAAACAAAAATGGACCAGGAGACAATAGATAAATTCCTAGTTTCCTACTGCCCGAGTTGGCATCACGCTAACAACCTAGCGTTCATTAACGATTGGAGAATCTTTTTCCTCTGGAATCCATGGGCAACACATGCAGATATCGTCAGCATAGAGAAACAAGTCATTTATGCAAAGATCAGGTGCTTTCGTACCTTGAATGAATTTAATTTTTCAGTTTTTTACGGTCTCTACACAAATGGCGACCGAGATTGTATCTGGTCTGCGGTCATTAATTTTTGTGGGCAGGTTGAGCTGTTCCTTATAAGTGGGATAAGTGGGGACTTCAATTGCGTCATGTCCCCGGAGGAAAGAACTGGGGGTACCAGGCCAACTCCGAACAAGGAGTCAAGAACTTTGGTCGACATGTGTGCTTTATTGGGAATCCAAGACGTCACTGCAATGGGATAGGAGTTTACATGGACAAATGGTCGGGTATTCAGCAAAATCGACCGATCAATTTAACGAGGGATGGCCTAATGCGAGATTCTTGATTTCGGCACGGTTCCCGCCACTAGGAGCGCTAACGGACCACTCACCAGTCATTGCATCACTCCTCGGCGAACTGACCCTAAACCTTTTAGATTCTTTAATTTTTGGCTAACACATGCAGGGTTTGCCCCTTTAATGAGAGATAATTGGAGAACTCCGATGTGTGGTAGTAAGGAGTTCGTGCTTGTGGAGAGGGGGGAGGCCTTTAAAAATTCACTCAAGGAATTCAACTTTATAGAGTACAACAATCTATCCCAGTGGGTAAAGGAATATTCGAAGGAATTGGATGAATTACAGTTGCCGGCAGATTGGGTCACAGCTAGCTCAGTCATTGATCCCAAAGGTGATACATTATAGCGACTCGGAAAAGACCTTCTCTGCACAGAAGGCCCGACTCAAGCACCTGCTCCAGAGTGATAGAAACACGTCTTTTTTTCCATTCCCTGGTTAAAAGAAATAATCCAAGGAATATGATCACACCTCTTGAACGGGAAGATGGCTCGGTGGCCAAGGACAAGGAGGAAATCATTAAAAGATTCGTCCAATACTACAAGGGCTTGCTGGGCACGAACAGTTCAGTCTAACCGCTGAGTCAAAGTGTAATCGAACATGGTTATCGACTAAGTGCGGAGGATACTGAAGACCTTACTAGAGAAGTAACTGCAGAAGAAGTCAAGATTGCTCTCTTTTAACATCAACAGATAAAAGCACCAGAACCGGATGGCTATTCATCAACCTTCTATAGGAAACATTGGGACTACTTGGGCGGTGATGTGGTGAACGCAGTCCTCCTCAAAAGCATTAATTCTACAACTATCTCCCTCATACCGAAGACAGTCAACTATCCCAGAGTTAGAGATTTTTTCCTGTTGCAATGTCATCTACAAAATCGTTACCAAGATCATCACAAAGAGGATGGAGCAGTTCCTTCCTAAGCTCATTAGTCCCTCTACGTCAGCTTTCATTAGTAGCATGAGCATTTTGGAGAATCTTCACCTAGCGGAGGAAATGATGAGGGGCTACGTGATCAAGAGAGGGTCTCCTAGGTGCACTGTTAAGATTGATCTGAGGAAGGCCTATGACACGGTATATTGGGGGTTCCTCAGAGATGTTATAGTTGGGCTAAATTTTCACCCACATTTTGTGGTTTAGATTATAGAGTGTTTTTCATCACCTTCCTACACGTAAGGATGTCAATGTAGCCCGCAACCCGTGGGCCAGCCCAAATATCCCGCCAAATTTACAGGGTTAGGGCTGAAAATTTCTAGCCCGATAAAATTACAGCCCGATTAGCCCGCACCCATTAACCCGCAACCCGTTAGGGCCAGACACGAAAACCTGATGGGCTGGCCCGGAAACCCGATATAATTTCTATCGTTCTATTTGTTTGACTCTAATTCGACACTTTATTGGTTATTTTATAATATAGATTACTAAAAATGTAACTTTCAATTTTGTATATTAAATATATAAATTATATATTAAATTTTTATTAACATAATAATGGATATATAAATTAGAAACTTCAAATTCACTAAAAATATATTTATTTCTAAAATATGTTTTAAAATTTCTTGATGTTTATGTTTTATTTTGCGTAAATCTCAAATATTAGTATTTGATCATGTTTATGTTTGAGTTTATGCATATAACTCAAATTTATCATAATTAAATATTTTACATTTTATAAATATAACTAATTTTCACAATTATTTATTGGATTGATCGCATGTTAATTTTATCAATAGCAACCCGATTAGCCCGCTGGGCTAGCCCGAAACCCGAGCTTTTAGGGTTAGGGTTGAACTTTTATAATCCAAAAAAAATCACGGCCCGATTAGCCCGCACCCGATTGATGCATTACCCGAATAGGGTTTGCCCGAAACCCGGTGGGCTGGCCCGATTGACATCCCTACCTTCACGATCACTAGTTAATCGGAGCCATCATGGTTAGTTTAGAGGTAAAAGAGGTGTGAGACAGAATGACCCAATGTCTCCCTAGCTTTTTAATCTCTATATGGAATATATTTCTCGTTTGTTATCTATTCGCACGACTGGGGTATTTAATTTCCACAGTAAATGCGAGAGGACTCGTATCACTCACCTTGCCTTTGCAGATGATCTAATGCTCTTTGGCAAAGGAGATATGCATTCCATGCAGGTATTGGCATGTGCCATGGAGGAGTTCTCGGCATGCTCGGGATTAGAGGTCAACCACGACAAATCTAATATGTTAATTGCAAGGACCCTTCGTGTTCCCTAAGAAAACTTTCTTCCGTTGTTTGGGTTCCCAAAAAGAAACCTTCATATCAAATATCTAGGCATCCCATTAGCTTCTAAGCACATGGCCTCCTCAAACTATGGATCTCTTGTTGACATGATGGCGTCGCTCATTAAGAAATGGTCAGGTAAGACTTTGTCTTGTGCGGGTAGACTTGAACTTATTAGATCCGTTTTGCAGGGTGCCGAATCATATTGGCTTCAGGCATTCCCTATCCCGAACACATTCGTGGATCGTCTCATTGGATAAGCTTGGACCTTCTTGTGGGGTAAGAAGTATGCACAAGTTGCATGAAAGGATGTCTGTTTGCCGAAGGAGGAAGGGAACTTAGCCTTGGAGATCTCAAGACTTGGAATTTGGCCCTGCATGCAAAGATTTTATGGAACATCCATATCAAAAAGGATTCCCTTTGAATTAGATGGATACATGGAGAGTACCTTCAATCACGATCACTATGGGATTGGACGACTCACAAGATGAATGACTCGATGTTGATCAAGAGACCTTTGGCCATCCGTGACAAGATGCTTGAGACCTGTACCAGACAAGAGATAATTTCGAAGTGGACGACATGGTTTGCTGCTAAAGGGACACATGGCACCTATGGTTTCTTCTGAATGAATGGCAAACGACATGTCTAGGAAAAATATGTTTTGAAGGATATGGTCCCTCCAAAATACTCTATCACTTGGCTTGCACTAAGGGGCAGGCTTGCTACAAGAGACCAATTACTCTTCATGGACATTGACAGCTCGATCTATGAAGTATACGATGAGTTTACCGATCTCCTCTTTTTCAAAGGTTAAAAAACTTGGGCAGTTTGGGGGGAAATTTGATCTGTCTTGCACTGCTCGGCAATCAACCACCATCAAAAGTGTAATCAAATGGGCAAAACGGCAATCTCGTGGCTCGGTGGTTATACAAGTAGCGAAAAGGATCGCGCTTATGGCCATGGTCTCTATTATCTGGAAGTCATGAAATGCTGTCATCTTCGACAGGAAAGCCTAGGACGTGGCTCGAATTATTTTCCAAATCGAAGAAGCTATGTACAACCTGCTTGTAGTATAAGTGGGAGAGTTTTTTGGCAGTTGGTATACTCGAAAGCATGTTTTGAGTATAAGTGGGAGATTGCCAGGTTTAGCATACAGAAAAGCATGTTTCGAGCACAAATAGAATCTTGTTTATATACAAAAATTCTACAATCCACTTTTAACCTGATTCAGTATTATTTGAGCAGTTTTGTACGAATAGAATCAGTATTATTATTACATTGTGTTTGCTTGTACATTTATAAGATGTTTTACAAACATTTAAATGTATAAGAAGCAAACAAAGCCTGAGTCTTTTGCTTAGTAGACTGGTTGTGAGCGTCATCCACTTTATGGTAACTACAGTAGGTTCTATGCAATGCTTTGCAAAAGAGAAATTAGAATTTCATAACCTAGATAGGCTTTAGGTACCTATCACGAAAGGTTGCAATCTCAGTCCGCATATTTCTAAACCTTACTGAAATAAGTCTTTCTTGCTATTTACTGAAAGACGAGGTCTCAGTGATTGTTATTTCTTAATCATTGTTGACATAACATTGAGCATACGATATTGGTTATGCACTACTTTGACTTATCAAATGACGCAGATTTTTTGCAACGCAAGAATCTTGATATCTTGGGTAGTGGTGATCAATATCTGTTGTTATTGCTATGAATCGTGCGCTAGGTGAGTCTAGTTTGATAATGTCCTCAAGAGGAGTTTGAAATAAAGTTTTATTATTCGGAAACTGGTTAGTTGGAATTTATTCCATGTATAATAAATAAGAATTTCAAACTAGTCCACTATTGGAATAAATAAGATATTAATTAATTGAGTCAGTAGCATACCTTAATTGATTAATGGACATTTATATCTTAAACACGAGAAATAACGTATTAAAGAAGAGTACCATGATTACTTGTAATTTCGGATTTGAATGGGTAAATCAATATTATTACTGTAGTGGCTTATAATAATATTCCAATTCAAGCTTATATTAAATTGGGGTTTAATTTAATCAGATAAAAGCTAATTCGGAGTGATCTGCATTCAAACCTCCATAGATCCCCTGATTTGGCCCTTTATGTAACTTAATATAAATAGGAGAAAAATGAGAGACATAATCATTATTATTTTCTCTATATATTTTCGTCCCCCCCCCCCCCTCCCCCCTCTCTAAGAAGGAGTCGAAATTTTCTCCTACTTCGTGTGGGAGTTCTGCCTTCGTGTGATAAGATCAGTCAACCCTATATCGAAATACAATTCGGAACCAATTAGAAGATTTGTGGTCCAGTATTGAAGATCATCACGTGGAGAAGGCGCAAGCAATCGACGATTCTTTGGAGAATCAAATCGGTAACCATAAACCGTAGAATTTATGTTTTAGGATTTATATTCTTTGAGCATGAATTATTTGCGTTCTGGCATGCAATTCTGTGTTAACATGTGAATTGATTAATCTCATAATCTGTCAAATAGATCATATGTCTGATCTAGCTATTTTTTGTATACAATTCTTCCGTTGTGCAAGGGGATTCAAACCCCAACAGCTTTTCCCTCATGGGTTTTAACGAGTCCCGCCCACCCTGGGTTTAGAAGGGTGGGTCAAGATTTTGCCTCTCCTTCGCCGTTTGGTGTTGACGTCTGTTAATTTCTTTAGTTTTTTCTGTCAATGACTTGTTTTCTCGGGTATGCCCGAGTGTATGATGTACAAACATTATTTTTGATGATATTCAATTGATTTAATCATAAAAAAAGAAAGAAAAGGAAATGAATGATGGGCTGCGAGTGTTATCTCTTTAAAAGAGATGTGACTGATATGAAGCTTATGAATAGTTAAGAGAAGATATGGATGTTAAGGGAAAGGTTGTTGATGGATTGATATAAAGTTATCATTGCCGGTATATATATTTTTTTAATTTCTATTTTCAAAAAGAATTTATAATAGTTCTCCACTTACCCCACGATGACTTGAACCCTATCTACAATAATAAGATTCATTAAAATCAATTTTCCTTTTTGTCCTATTAATTACACGAAATGAATCGATAGTAAGATTCATTAAATTCAGTTTCCCTTTATGTGTAAATTAGTAAGACACATTAAATTCAACTTTCCTTTCTATTCTTTCATCCCAATTTAAATGATATATTTATTTTTTGATATGTCATTCTAAATAACATTATTTTAAAATATAAAAACATTATTTTTGACTTTTTTCTTGCCTCTATTTATTATCTCTACTTTACTCACAAAATAACACTATATAAAATTTATTAGTAAAGTGAAAATGCTTCATTTATAGTAGGATGGAGAGAATTAATTAAAATATTTATGAAGTAAATGGCCCAATCACATGTTTGTTGGGTATCATGAACTGGAAATTGTGTTTGAAATTAAAATTTTATAAAATTGAATTAGAAATCCTATAATTATTGGTTTAAAATTATATTTTCATTTCAAATCATATATTTTAAGAAATATATGATTTTATAAATAAAAGTGGAAGAAAAAGTTAGTGAAATGTAGATTTTATTTTGTATATATTAATTTTATAATAAAATGTGAGTTGAAATGAATTAGTGGAATGTAAGATCCACCTGACAAAAATAGTAAGAATGAAATGGACCTTCTATTGAGGACTGGACGAAAATGATAAAATGAGACTTATAATGAGGGCGAGAGGGAGTTCCACTAATTCATTATACTCACATTTCATTTAAAACTAATATAAACAAGTGAGACCCCTATTCCACTAACTTTTTTCCACCCTCTTTTCTTAACATTTCTTAAAACCCGTGCCGCCCATGAATGGGACTCCTAATGGCGGACGGAGGGAGTATAATACTTAACATACAGCTTCATTAAAATTTTATTAAATAAAAAAAAATAGTATTCCTTTCGTACATCTGTAGTTGAGTCGTATTGCTTTTCGAATTGTCCCACTGTAGCTGAATCATTTCCTCCTTAGCACAAAAAGCAACACCGTTATTCTCTTTTACTTTACTCTCTCTTACTTTATTCCATCTTCAACTTTCTACCTTTTTTCCTACTTTATTTTTCCTTTACTTGACTCACATGAACATTTTTTCTTAATTTTCATGTCGAAAAAAAATGCTTCTAGTACAAAAGGACGGAGGAAGTAGTAGTCATTCTTCTTACTATAAACTTCTAATTTTTTTTTATTAGGCAAGAAATGTAAAATATGGGATTTTTCTTGTATGAGTGTATCTTCCTGATTTTATACTCCCTCCGTCCCTTATAATTTATCGCCATTTAACTCGGCACAGGTTTTAAAAAATGTAATAGAAAGTGGGTTGAAAAGGGAAGTGGCAAGTGGCTCCTACTTTCATATATTAGTTTTATAATAAAATGTGAGTGAGAAAGAATAATAGCACTCCCTTTGTCCTTGAAAATTTATCACCTCTTTGCTTATCCGTCCGTACCTAAAAATTTGTCACCTTTCACTTTTACTATTTTGGCAGTGGATCTCATATTCTACTAACTCATTCTTACTCACATTTTATTATATAGCTAATACTCCCTCCATCCCCAAAGAATATGCACTTTAGGTTCGGCACAAGTTTTAATGCAAAATTGGTAAAGGAAGAGAAATGTAGAGAGAAAAAGTAATTAAAGTATTGTTAATGAGGAATAGGCCCCACCTTATTAGAGAGAAAAGAGTATCTAAAATTGCAAAATGCATATTCTTGCTGGACGGACTAAAAAGGAAAAAGTGCATATTCTTGTGAGACAAAGGGAGTATATAAAAGTATGACCCATATGCCACTAACTTTTTCAACCCACTTTTTATTATACTCCCTCCGTCCCAGATAATTCGTCCCAATTTTCCATTTTGGGCCGTCCCACATAATTTGTCTCATTTCACTTTTACCATTTTTGGTAGTGGACCCTATATTCCACTAACTCATTCTTACTCACATTTTATTATAAAACTAATATATAAAGATAGGACCCACATTCCACTAACTTTTTCAACTCACTTTTCAATACAATTCTTAAAACCCGTGCATGGTCAAAGTGACCCGAATTATCTGGGACGGAGGGAGTATTTCTTAAAACTCATGTCGGTTGCCAAATTTTTTGAGACGGAGAGAGCATAAATGCGTACTAATAATGGAAAAAAGTCAATAGATACCCAACACTGGTAGACAAAAGTCTTTAAATAGAGGAGTAAAGGTGGAAGAAAGCATACACACATCCAAACCCAAGAGCAAAGAAAAAGAGAAGAATGGAAATGGGAAAGGCAAAGGCGCACGCCATAATGATATCCGTCCCACACCAAGGCCACATCAACCCATTCATCTGCCTTGCTCTCAAGCTCGCTTCCAAGGGCATTACCGTCACTTTTGTCCATCTCGAATCCGTCCATCACAAGCTCCTCTCCAAACTCGGCCCCCAAGCCGACCCCTTCTCCCAGGCAAGGCGGTCTGGCCTTGACATCCGCTACACCACCATCAGCGACGGCCTCCCTCTCGAGTTTGACCGCGATCTCCATCTCGAGGTGCACTGGGGGGCTATCATGCGCGATTTTCCCGCCCTCGTCGATGACTTTGTGGGGGAAATGATACGTTCAGATCCCGATTTCGACTATTTCTTGATGACCGACACGAATTATACGTGGCCGCCCGCCGTTGCTCGCAAGTACAACCTCGTTAATGTTTCCTTTTGGACACAGACGACGATGACATTTGCCATTCTCTACCATTGGCATCTTCTCAAGCAAAATGGCCATTTTCCATGCAAAGGTGTTTTTTATGCCCCTCACTTTTTCTTTACTAACTATTGCCAAGGATTGTGCATGTGTGTTATAGACTTATATTTGAATCATATACATGCTGCTAAATGATTGGTTCAAATAATTCATACTCACCCAATCCTCATTAACTGCAATCCTCATTAACTGTTTCATTGGTGGTGTTCAGTTTCCAAGATAAAATAATACAAAGATACAATCTAGGATTGAGTTGTGAGATTATTTAGCTATGACTAATTATCCCATGATTATTCATCTAGGATTGAGTTGTGAGGTAGAATCTAATGAAAACACACTACAAATTTAATCTCGAATACAATCTTGCAAACCGAACACCCCCATAGTTTATCCGTGCAGGTTTAAAGAATTAATAAAGTTTGTTAAGAACTTTTAATGAAATATGAGGTATATTTGCTAAAAATAGAAGAGTAAAATTAGATAATTAATAGGGATAAGAAGAAGTTGACAAGATGGAATAATTAATAGGACTAGAGAGAGCATGTAATTATAAAAATAGATTTAGTTCTCTTATAATTTTGTAAGATGCATAAGAAATGAGAATTGATTTTCATAATCATCAACAAGAGTTAGAAAACATAGTTAGAACACTAAATTTATACACCCTCTTAAGATTGCATATTTTTACACCGGCGAGTCTGCAATTTATTTAGAAAAAAATTTAAACAACTACATATGCATTTGTTCATATATTCACTGATATGATTTTTATTTTACAACTGTTTTTAGAATATATCCAATAAAACATTAAATGCACACCTATTATTAGCTTTGCTCGGTGCTGGTAATTCCAATTTAACCTATCTCCAACTTATAATTTTTGGTGCTATCTCCAAATAGGAGTAATAATTTTTGTTGCTATCTCAGAATAGGAGTAATAATTTTTGTTGCTATCTCAAAATAGGAGTAATATTTTTTGGTGTTATCTCAAGTAAAATGAAAACACTTGTTAGGCGCTACAAAACTTGTAACTGATAATTAGAGTTGTACCTGAAGAATTCACATATGAACACAAATAATATAATTTTTGTTGAGGTGCAGATGACATGGAGGAAGAAATCGACTATATTCCAGGGGTGGAGCCAATAAAGGCAAAAGATTTGATGTCATACTTGAAGGAATCCGGACTGGTAAGCATTGTGACAGATGCTATGGCCGCTGCATTGGACGCCGTGAAATCTGCGGATCTGATTCTCCACAACACCATGCCTGAGCTCGAACCAGAAACCCTATCAGCTCTCAACGAACACCAGCCCAATTACGCCGTCGGTCCCCTCAACTTCTCCAAGAGTCTCCACTCCTACACCATCAGCAATAGCTTAAGGTCTGAAGCCGACTGCACCGACTGGCTCCAGTCCAAGCCGCCCAATTCGGTTCTCTACGTCTCCTTTGGAAGCTTCGTCCACTCCACCAAGCAAGTCATTGAAGAGTTGGCTCATGGCCTTCTCCTCAGCGGCGTGGACTTTGTTTGGGTGATCAGGCCTGGTATGCTCAGCTGCGACAACGCTGATGTTCTGCCGGAGGGGTTTGGAGATTTGATTGAGGGGAAAGGGTTGATTGTTCCTTGGTGCAATCAAATGAGTGTTCTCTCTAACCCTGCAGTTGGCGGATTTCTGTCGCACTGTGGATGGAATTCGACTCTCGAGAGCATGTGGCGTGGTGTGCCTATGATCTGTTACCCCATAGCATATGATCAGACTACCAATAGGAAACTGGTGATTGAGAAATGGAAGTTTGGAGTGAATCTTTGCGATGGAGAATCTCTTGACAGGGTGGAAATTGCAGAGAAAATTAAAGGTTTTATGAGTGGGGTTTATTTGGAAAGTCTGAGGCAAGAGGCGAGTAAACTCAAAGTGGCGATGGAGAAGGCACTCGAAATTGATGGGTCGTCGGATAGGACTTTTGATCAATTTCTGGAGAATTTGAAGGCCAAGATGGATGCCAAGACCAAATTTTGATTGCTAGGGTGATTTCAAATTTAAATGACAGCATCATATTCTCTATTATAGAGATATAGTATCATATGGTCAATCAAATATCTTCAACTAAATGTATTGTTCTCCTCTAAAGCTTTAATTAAATTGCAGTTGTTTTTATCTATTGTGGCTTAGTGAATTTTTCGGAATAATAGATTTATGAATTTTTATCTACTTTATCTTCTTTTTTCTTATTATTTGTCTAACAATATTAACGAATTGACCAAATTATCCCCTAATATTTCATCACAATTTTAATATTTTTTACTCCAATTCTATTTTCGCTAAATTTCCAATTCACTGCCTCCTCCCAATTCTAAATCACATACATGAAATATTCCATCCGTCCCCCAAATTTTGACACAATTTGATCCAGCATGAGTTTTAAGAAATATAATGGAATGTGAGTTGAAAAAGTTGTTGGGATGTGGGTCCTACTTTTAAAGTATTAGTTTAATAATAAAATGTGAGCATGAATGAGTTAGTGGAATATGCAGTGGCGGACGCAGGAATAAAATTTGGCAGGGGCTTCACTAAAAATTTTAATACTCATTTTCGTCCATGAAGATAGTCTCATTTTGTCATTTTTGGATATCCGCTAATCCTATTTCTAAAACTAGAAAGTTTCTTCTTATATTTTTATCTACTTTTCTTTCTATCTTTTTTACTTTACCTACTTTTTCTCTTATTCTCTTAATTTATTAATTTCTCACTAAAACTCGCGCTGTCCACAAACGAGACTATTGTTTTGTGTTGTCATCTCTTATACCTTACTTTCTTCATCTATCTTACTTTATTCCCTCTCTTATTTTATTTTCGCCACTTTAACCTTTAACACATCAATTTCTTAAATCACGTGCCCAACAAAATACCACAACCACTTTGAGACGAATGGAGTAAAAATTATAAAAAAGAATGAACTTCAAAAATGGTCCCTGGATTATGGGTTTATCTCGAAAATAGTCCCTGGACTTTTAAAATATCACCAGTAGTCCCTGGACTAAGGGTTAATATAAAAAACGGTCCTTTTGCACTGTTTTGAGATGAAAATGCCCTTTTGAGGGGTTTGGGCAATTTGGTCTTTTTACACTTTTAACATTTTAAATATGATATTATTTCAGTTATGTACTAAATCTGATATTATTTCAAAATTATCATTCTTCTTTCCTTTTGTCATCCTTCACTTTGTTTCTTTATTTCAATATTAGATTTAATTTTACAAAATTAAATTTTAAATTTTAGTTTTTAAATATCAATAATTTTTTTAATTATAAAAATTAATAAATAACAAAAATTAATAGTCATAATCAATATTTGATAGTGCCTAATATTTAATCAATAAAATATGACAATGCCTTAGTTTTAATTAATATTTAATAGCTTTAATCATAAATAGATCATATAACACGATTTATTCTAAAATAAATATGCACCTAATGTAAGACTAATATAATTTTCGTTTATTAATTTGAAAACAATCAAAATGACTAGAAAGTTTCAAAATACTCTTATATAAAAATTTTAGTCAACTCCATAATGTTCAATCACAAGCAATTATTACAATCGAACGAAGACAAAATAGAATAGCTTTTATTTTTCCATTATGATTAATATTATTTTTTCTATACTTCTTCAATTCAACCGAATATTATATTAAATAACAAAAATTAATAGTTTTAATCAATATTTATAGTGTCTATGAATTAATAGTTTTAATTAAAATTTTTTTATTGATATTTAAAAATTAAAATTAAAAATTTAATTTTATAAATTAAATCTAATATTGAAATAAAGAAACAAAGTGAAGGATGACAAAAGGGAAGAAGAATGATAATTTTGAAATAATATCAGATTTAGTACAAAACTGAAATAATATCAGATTTAAAATTTTAAAAGTGTAAAAAGACCAAATTGCTCAAATCCCCCAAAACCCCTCAAATGGGCATTTTCGTCTCGAAACAGTGCAAAATGACCATTTTTGATATTAACCCTTAGTCCAGGGACTACTGGTGATATTTTTAAAGTCCAGGGATCATTTTCGAGATAAACCCATAGTCCAGGGACCATTTTTTAAGTTCAATCTTATAAAAATACATAAATATCTAATATATAAAATTAATCCAGTATAAGTTTAACAAAAAGAATAATAGGATTCATGTTCTAGTTGTTTTTATTTTGCTAAAGCAATAAATATTTAATACATAAAAATGCATAATTATCTAATACACTGTAATTTTGTAAACTATTCCCTTCATTTCCTAAACATAGAAAATCTTTCTTTTTAGTTTGTTTCAGAAAAAAAAAAACTCTATATTTAAGAAATGGACTCCACAATCCTTTAATTTTATTATCATTACTCTTATCTTCTTCTTTTTTACTAGACTAATTATATATTAAAATTTATATTATTTTTAAAGATTTTATTTTTAAAAAAATGGAGAGAATGACAAAAGAAAAGGAAAAAATTGACATCACCTCTCCAGTTACAAGTTGGAATTCTCGTTTGAATAAAAACATTAGCGTCAAATTTAGGAAACAATTTAAGAGGTTTTATTATTTCATCTTCTTCGTCATCCTAAATAACTTTATGCGGCGGCCATTGTTCCAATAAGTTTTCTCTGTAATTTTATATTTCAGACCCTCCTTCCACTAAATCTCTTCTCATTAAATCCCAAAGATATTAATTTGGAAAGGGCTAAAGGATGGTTTTTAATAATTTCGAAAAATTTTATAATAGAAATTTATTAAAAAAAAGTTTGGGAAGGGCTTAAGCCCCTCACCTCCTCCACCTGTGTCTGCCACGGAGAATATAGGGTACACTATAAAAAAATGGTAAAAAGTGAAGTATGTCAAAATTTGGGGAACGGACCAAAATAGTAAACTGTGTTAAAATTTTGGGGACGGAGGGAGTATGTTATAGAAAAATAATAAGTATATTATAAAAATCCCAAATCGTCATTAACAAATCTAACATGTTTGGTAAATGACGACTTAGAAGATAATTCAAAGAGAAAAATTTAAGATTTCTATGGGAAAAGAAAAGATGATTGCAGAAGAGTACAACCCAACTTTGCCTCCAAATTTCCCAAATAAAAACATCATCCGATGAGAAAACACTTATTGCAGTTGTTTTCAACATAACAAATATACGCAGTGTGCTCGACAATGGAGAACAGAGGCGCGGAGTCTGCTGGAGAGTAAAAAATTAAGAAATTTGAAAATGAATTAGATAAAAGAGAAGAGCTAAGCAGCAATCTGAATAGTTAAGGCACTCCCGGTTCCCGAGATTACCATGTATCAGATTAGACAACAGCGTTGCGGTGGTGAAGAAGCCGGATGCCGGAGATTTGGACGTTTCTAATGCGCAGGATCAATCGGCGGCACATCTGATTGTTATGGTCAATGACGGACCCAGAAAGTCAAATTCGTGGGGTCGAATAAATTAAATAAATAATATTTAAATAATTATTTTTAAAAATAAAATATAAAAATATAAATAATTATATTAAAAATATTTATTATAATTGAAATAGTATTATCATCTTTGAATTATAACGAACATATAATATGATTTAGTTGTTTGCTATTTTCAAAACTTGGTACTATTTCAAAATATATTTATTGTAAATTTATAATTTACTGTTAGTTTTATTTTACTTATTTTTTTTTGACCATTTTAGTGTATCATCTAATTTTATTTTTTATTCTACCAATAAAATTATTATTATCTGTATTGTAATTATATAAAAAACTAAAATAATGACTTACAATATTAACCGTTTTTTATGTTTTACTCTAAATTTTAATAGGGTTAAATAAAAATTAAAGAAATAGTCCAAAATAAACTATTAAACTCCCTAAAAAATAATGTGAGAAATTACAAGAAAGTGTTTTATTTTACGTTTATGAAACTAGGAATAGTAATGAGAGAATTCGGAATAATGGATTAATTTCGCTAACCTCTCGAAATTAGGGATTAAATTCGCTGACCTTTCGTAATTTGGAATCGTGGCATGCGTATTTTTTAGAACAAGGGATTTCTGACTTTTTCTCATTTTTCTATTCTTTTTTAATATTATCTCCCTCCCTCATTTATCAATTGCCTAAATCGCCCCTCAAATATTTTACCTAAATTCTACAAAATCAGCCCTCAAATATTTTACCTAAATTCTACAAAATCAGCGCCGTTTTTTTTATCACTTCCAAACACCCGCCTTTTTTTATGTTCCAAGCGCTTCTCCTCTCCACACTCCTTCACGGCGCCTCCACCCTCCTCTTCCGTCGCTCCAACTCAAAACAGCGTGAATCTGTAAGGAATCAAAAATACATATACATATGTATATGTATATGTAATATACATACATACATATTTTTTTGTTTTGTTGCATATGCATTATACATGCATACATATTTTTTGTTTGTCTGACGTATATATACGTCTCAAAAAGTGGAGAGATTATGTTACTTTGCTTACGTAATTGAAATTTTTGACATACATTTGTTTAAAATTTTGTGCAGCAGAGTATACATATATATACATATATATCCATGTTTGTTTGTGCTGAAAGAATGCACACGCATATATAATACATATATATACGTTTCTTCTATATATATATATATATTTGGAACTTTGTACAATTATATTGACAATTTTGATATATTTAATTTTTTTGTTATTTGGTAGGATGGATCACATAAATGAAACTGATAGTATTGATTGGGATAGCATAGAAATTACTCCACTTGAAGAATCACAAATTGGTGCTCCTGAGATCTTGATGGATGAACAATGTTTGCTTTTGTTGGTCTAACATTAGAGAAACCTAGTGATGCAGGAGAGAGAATGAATATGATCCAATTGTTGATGAGATAATAGACATAACAGTTGATGATTGTATTCCTAATGAAAAGAATATATTTCATGATATGGAAGATCCTTCGATGGATGTTGGAACCATATATGCAAATATGAATGATTTCAGGAGAGCAGTGAAGCAACATGCTATAAAGAATCAATTTGAACTAGTAATAGAGAAATCCTGTCCAAATTTGTTCAGAGGCTTCTGCAAAGCTGAGGGTTGTCCATGGTCAATTATTGTTAGATTCATGAAAGTTGAAAAGCACGTCAAGGTATATATTTGCTACCTCGTTAATCATGTGTACTATTATGTAAGTAATATATTTGCTCATTTTTAATTATGTGTGTGTTTTCTAACTAATATATTTGTATCACTGGGACAGGTTACTTCGAATAAAGATAAGCATTTTTGTTCATCCACTGGTAGAGTGAGGACTAAGATGGCATCGTATCATTGGGTTGGAGAAAAAGCAATCCCTTTTTTAAAGAAAGATCCAAACATGGGAGCAAAGAAATTGCAAAATGAGCTACAGGATAAGTATGTAACCACAATTCATTATTCTACTATATATGCTGGATTGCAGATTGCACGTGAAAAATTGTATGGAACATGGGAGGACAGTTTTGGGAATTTGTTTAACTTTAAGGCAATGGTTGAGCTTAAAATGCCAGGGAGTGTGATTGAGATAGGGTTGAAAGAGACTTCAAAGATTTTTTTGTTGCTTCAAGCCTAGTATCAATGGCTTCCTAAATGGGTGTAGGCCATATTTAAGTGTGGATGCAACAGCTCTTAATGGTAGATGGAATGGAAAACTAGCTTCAGCTACTGCAATAGATGGCCATAACTGGATGTTTCCAGTTGATTTTGGGTTGTTTGAAAGTGAGACCAATGAAGATTGGATTTGGTTTATGGAGCAGCTAAGGAGGGCAATTGGAAGTCCACCTCATTTAGCTATTTGTTCAGATGCGTGCAAAGGGTTGGAGAATGCTGTGAAGGCGGTGTTTCCATTGGCAGAGCATAGAGAGTGCTTTATCCACTTGATGAAGAATTTTTCAAAGAGGTTTCAAGGTCCAATTTTTGGACACATGTATCCTGCAGCTAGGACATTTTGTCCAATTTATCATGAGCACCTAATGCACAAGATGTACGAAGCAAATGACAGGGTGCAAGCATTCTTAGAGACATATCACAAGCAACTTTGGATGAGGAGCAAATTTTCTGAAGATATCAAATGTGACTATATTACAAACAATATGCAGAGGTATGGAACAAATGGGTGAAGGACTACAAGGACCTTCCAATAGCCGAGCCAGTTGACTGCCTGCGATCGAAGTTCATGGAGCTCTATGCAAGGAGGAGAGATATAGGTGAAAGATTGGAAGGCCACACCATGCTTCCAATTGTTGTTCGCCATCTCAATGTTCTTAGTAGAAAATTGGGCCACTTGAAGGTCAAAGTAGGTGGTATGGGTGAGGCAGAAGTGACTGAGATCACAGATAAACACAAGGTAATTAGACATGTGGTGAATCTTGAGCAACACACTTGCTCATGTAGGGAGTGGGAAATCTCAGGGAAACCATGCCCACATGCATTAGCAGTGATAACTTCACATAGAAATCCTAAAATGGAAGATTATCTACATCCTTACTTTTTAGTGAGACTATTTAGGCTAGCATATGCAGGGATAATTAGCCCATTTCCTAACAAGTCGCAGTGGCCTAGCATGAACTTGGGCTTCAAGGTGTTACCTCCTTTGGCAAAAAGAGCTCCCGGAAGACCGAGGAAAAATAGGATACCTGGATGCTTGGAAAGCAAAGGAAACAAATCTAGGACAAAAGGAATGTGGCAGGTCCAATGTAAGCGATGCAAAGAATTTGGTCATAGAGATTCATCAGCTAAATATGTTTTTAATGGCACAAAGAAAAGGTAATTACTTGGAGTTGCGTCTTACTCTTTATTTTATTATCTCAGTCTTAATTTTGTTTTGTTTACTTGAGTTGCAGGAAGAGTCGTGCAAAGGGACGACCTTTAGGTGGGATGCGTGGTAGTACATGCCAAAAGCAGGGGGCAGTTGCAGTTGAAGAACCAATGAGGTATGAAAGAATTAATTGTGTAGAATTTGTAGCATGGAGCCTACTATTTTTTATAAACTGACATTAGTTTAAAAAAAATTCAGCCAAATGAATTATAGCACAGAGGTAGAGGAAAGCATAAACCTAGAAAACGCACAGTGAAAATATGTACTAAGAAGAAGCTCACTCCAAGGAAGCCAATTTAGTGATAATGTATTTTGAGGAATTATGTTTTTGAAGAACATGTTCATGGATTGTCTATGCTCTTGTGTCTTGTTGAAGTATTTTGTGAAACTATAACTTTTTGGAAGTATTCTATGAAACTATGATTTTTAAATCCATGTTTTTGTAGAAGTAATCATATAGGGGGAGTTTAATGGTTAATTTTTTTGGATTTTTTTAAATACATGATGTTTCTGGATGGTATATGATAAATACATGTTTATGGATTGGTATGGTAATTGATAATTGTCTTTGAACAAAATTATTATTTAAAAGACTAAAGTTCACGTAAAATATTTTGTATAGCATGGCAAATTTTGTACATATTTTGTAGAGCATGGCAAATTTTGTATACATATTGTAGAGACGGAAAATTTAGGCAAATTTAGGCAATTTGTAGAGACGGCAAATTTTGTAATTTAGGTAAAATATTTGAGGGGTGATTTAGGCAATTGATAAATGGAGGGAGGGAGATAATATTAAAAAAGAATAGAAAAATGAGAAAAAGTCAGAAATCCATTGTTCTAAAAAATACGCATGCCACGATCCCAAATTACGAAAGGTCAGCGAATTTAATCCCTAATTTCGAGAGGTCAGCGAAATTAATCCCTTATTCCGAATTCTCTTAATAGTAATAGGCTAGAATCCCTAGTTACTTTCTAAAAGTAATCGCCCCTCTTCTTCTCCGATACACTCCCCTCTTCTGCAATCTTTTTCTTCAGATTAATTTTTTATGTTCTGTATTTTGTAATCTACTATCACTCATGTACTTCTCTTCCCTCTCTATTCATCTATTTTTTTCTTAGCCTCCCAATTTTTATTCCCGTCGGTCTACCATGGGGTCGAAGGCATGGGTCTGCGAGCCGAATATGTTGTTTTCGGCGGCACTTGTGGACCAGCGGTAGGGTCGGCCAACCCTACCCGACCCCAGCTGGGTCCGTAGTTGGTTATGGTTAATGGAATTATTGGAAGGTTTGGTGTTACCTAAAAAAAGGTTTAGTCAGTTGTAGTTGAAGTGTTTGAAGAAGTGACGGTTGCATAATTGGGTAAAAATAGAATTGGAGTAAGAAATTTTAAAGTTATGTTGGAAATTTTAGGGGGTAATTTGTTGTCACGACCACACTTTCTAAGTATTGAAAATACAGTTGATCGCATTAAAGAAGGGGGGAAATACATATTTGACCTAAACATTTGAATAACTTAAATAATTTGATAACAACAGAGTATCATCTCAACAAAATACTGGCTCCAAGGAAACAAAGACTCGATGGTAAACAACTTAACAGAGTTAGACTCTGACTCGACTTATTTTAATACAAGTAATACCCGCAAGTGTACGAGAGTAATGCACCAATTAGTAAGCAAGAGTATCGTATCCGAAAGAAACAAATTTGTATCAACTAAAGTACCACGAGCAAATATTAACCACTATCTAGACAATCGGAGAATGTTTGATTTGTTCTAACAACTAATAAAAGCATATAATGAGCAAGTAACAAATAAAATCAAGTAAATGAAAAGCTAATATGGAGAAAATGTAGAAATCAAGGATCCGATACACAATTCCAAGCTCTTATACAATCTATTTGCCTTACCTTTTAGTGTCTCTAGAGTTATTAAGTCGACCACAATTATAGATTAAACCCCCTCCAGAGGTGAAAAACATGTAGATTAGGTGCTAAGATTGAAGTCCCCTTCTAACCCTAAACCCCTAACTCCCAAAAACACGATGAGATCAAAGACTTCACTCAAAACCTGATAGGAGGGAAAGGCTGTCGATAACAATGAACACAAGACGTGCTCGATAAAAGGCTTTAGAAGTATATTATAGTAGAATTTAGAAGGATATTATAAAATCTGGAATTATAAAAGAGAATGAATTAAATGATGAATGAATTTATATTTAATAATATTGATGACGTGGGAGACGTGAATTAAATGATGAATGAATTTATTGCATGAGTTTTTATGACCAAGTTGTGCCTAGGGTTGAGTTTGAGTTGAATAGTCAAACTTGTTGATGTTATGACGTGGCTATTAAATAGTCAATATTGTTAATAATATTGTGGTGAATTATTTACCTAAGGGGTGAGTGAGATTTAATAGGATCATTATTTAATTATTTGAAATTTTCGATCCCTACTATTATTGGAGAAGGAATTCTATTTTTCTTGGATTTAATTATTGCTTGGGATAATTACCTAAATTAAATCCAAAGTCCGTTTATTCCTTATTTTCCTTCATAAAATTTCGACCCCCATGCCTATTATAAGGAGATTTTTGAAATCTCCTATTTATGGGAGATGAGATTATTTAATTATATTATTTGATCCCTTATTTATTCTCTTCCATGAATAAATATAAATATTCTAGCAAATCTTACCATACCTCAAGGAGATCTTGCCATATCTTGTTTTAGTTAATATTTTAAATTGATTCCTTATGGAGGAATCAATATTGACGCCTATTTCCTATTATTGGTGGGAGAATTATTATTTTTATTCTGCTCCGTGATATCTTTCTTCTCCGTGAATATTTAAATAAATCCTACACATAAATTATAGGCAAAAAAATCGCCTACTCCCTATTCTCCCCATAATTCACGCCACTTTTCCTTTCTACATGCGAGATTTTCTTTATTTTATTTTGCTCTATGATATTTTATTCTACTTCATAAAATACCAAACAAAATCATTGGCTAATTAAATAGCCAAGATTTCGAAAAATATCTCCTATTTCTCTACCCTAATTTACGCCATTTTTCCTTTCTCCTCTACTTCACAATATTTATTTTATTTAATTGTGGAGAATCAAATCTTCCCATATATTCTATTTAATTTCCTAAAGATTTTATTGAACCCTACAGATAGGAGAGGAAAAAAAAACCCTAACCCTAGCACCACAAAATTTTCGCCCCACCCCCATATCACACGCCTCCTTTCTCTTCTCCACTCTCTCTCAATTTTCTTCTACTTTTCTCCAATAATTCTTCATCTTTTGAGAAGAATTAGAGTTTGAGCCTCAAGAATTGTTGAAGAATCAAGTCTCTACTTTGTTTCTACCGTTCGTTTTAGCAAGAAAAGGTACCTATATATTAATCTTTCTTCATCTAACCGATTAATCGGTGTTCTTGAACCCTCATGCATCTAAATTGAGTGAAAGTGGGATAAATGGTATATAGGAAGTGCATGTGCGTGTGCGTGCGTGCGTGCGTGTGTATATGACGTATAAATAACGCTCATGTGTGACATAAGTTGATGATAGATCTAAGATTGTTGAGTGTATAAACTTATAAGATGAACGTGTCTTGGTTTTGAATGATAAATGTAAAACGGATCGGTGGGAAAAAGGGGAAGCGTTGAGACATGCATGATTTAGGAGTTGATGTTGAAACTAATACATGATATGTGCATATGTGATTAAAAGGTGAAACCTTGGTTGCGAAGCCGGATAACAAAAGGGAGAAACGTACTTGAAATCTAAGCAGTCAAGATGGGCTTTATTCTTAAACTCTTTTATGTTGCAAATTTATAAAAGTGGAGAGATAAGGGTGGTTTAAACTGTTATGCCATGCTTGTGATTGCTTTGATGATGTTGTGCGCCTGATGCCTAGTTTGAGAGTTCGCTCCATTGGGCTATAGGGCTATGGATATGTATAAACGAATTTGGGTCTGAGTAGGGCCGCAAACCCTACCAGGCTAGTGTACACGGTGGGATCGGGAGCCGTCCTTGCTAGTCGGTCGGTCTCGTGGGCGAAAAGTGTGGCCACACTTTCGTTGCACTATGAAAATGTTGTGATTGTGGAAATTGATGAGGAAATTGGGGAGTTGTTTGACTGGCCAGTATATGAAAATATTTTTTTGATACTCGATGATATTTATTTTGATAATTGCAAAACTCGAGTCACTATGGTAAGGGTGGCATAATTAATAAAATGTTTTGGCACGAGTCCACTGGGTATTTCAAAATACTCAGCCCTGCATGTGTTTTCCTTATGTGCAGGTTGAGCGGCGACGAGCGGTTGGCGGTGTTGAGCAAATTTAATTAAATAAGATGGATATTTTGAACTTCGAGTGTAGTCGTGTCTTCATACATGGCTTCACTTTCTCTTGGTTGCTTCCGCTGAATTATGAAACTTATTATCATTTGGTTGTTTTGAACTTATTCCTTTTGAATTAGAAGATAGAGACATATTGTGCTTTTGTTAAATTTATGTCAAACCCTTGACTTTTGATCATAGTTTATGGTATCTATTCTTCATTGATTTTCTTTATTAAACCGTTGACTTATTGCTTTGATAGTTCGTTTAATACCTTGGTCAAATCTCTTTAAATGAAACCCTAGCCTATGTTCTTATTGCTTTTAAGTCCGCCTTGGTAGCAGTTGTCGTATTTATTATATCCTAGAAATTCGGGCTGTTACAAGAACTGTAACACAAAGAGAATGATTGATAAAAGAAAGAAAACACTCCTCTCGCGAGGCCACGGATTTTTCCGCCTACGGATTAACTTCGTCCAATATTTGATCTCTCCAAAAGATATCTAAACTGATAAAAGACTCCTTATTTATAGATACTAAGATGCTGAAATAAAGGTAACAAAAATTCGAAATTGAAATGCAAGTTTGACTAAGTGTGCCGCAATCCTCCAGCCCTTGCAACTGATTTACTCAGTCAGCTCTTCCCCCAAAATCTCTGGTTCAGTTGGTTGCTGCGATATCTCCTATACCTAATTAGTTGGCCCAACCACTTCCCTATTTCCACTCCTCCAATCCGTATCAAAACCTCAACTCTCATGACTTCTATTGTATTAAGGTGTGAATTATTCTTATTTCTAGATTAATTATTTCATCTCCCGATTAATCTAATTAATCCTAACCAATCAAGTGGTGATCAAGCAATTGAAAGGAATAAAACCAAAAATAATCAAACAACTAAAAGAGCCAATTAAGAACAAAATCAATTGGATAAAAATTATGAAATTATTGCATCATCGCCAAGAATTGTACAAGAAAAATGTTTAGCTACTCATGTTCTTCATGAAAACCAAGTTTAACACAAATAATTCAATGAAATACATAAAGGACAAATACTAAGAACTCCTACGGAACAATAAGCTTCAATCTTTTAATGTAGAGTCTTCAATCTCCAATTCTCTCTCTCAAATGTGTTCTTGGGGTGTGAGTAGGTGTAGGAGGCGACTGGTAGTGAATGATGAAACCTAGATCCTCTTTTCCTTCTTATTTTTCCGTTTTTGCCTAAAACTGCACAAATTCACTTGTTTTTCACCTGCTCGGGTGACTTAGTGGAAAAAAGACAATTCCCAGGTGAAATTTTCTGGAATTCTCATGCTTTAAGTGTAACACCCCGAGTTTTCGTGAACTAGTTTTCGAGTATAAAAAAAAATTTGGACGAAAAGACGTTTGGAATTAAGGTGCAAGGAAATTTACATTTCAAGGATAAAAGTAAAGGCTATGCTTTTATTAAATAAACGTGTGGAGGAATTTAAATACAAATAGTACATGCTTACTCTTCTACTTTAGGGGCTCCAATGTCTAATATTACATGAAAATGAGAGCACAACTATATCTATCTCTAGCTTAGAAATTTGGGAGATAGCCAAAAGAAGAATTTAATAAGACAATTGCGAGCAAAGATCTCGAAGATTCCTTCTCTTTTCTCCCCCATCTTTCTCGAGAAAATGCTCCTCATAAGGCTCCGAAGATTCCAACCTTGTACCTGCAATGTTAACACCAAAAGGATTATTAGAAATAGGCTTCACAAAGACTCAAGGTTGGAGACTTCCCAAAATAGCAAGTATGACCCAACTTACACCAAAATGGTATACAATTGGATAAACACAGAGAAGAGATAAGCTGGCAGCCCAAAAAATAGGAGCCTTTGCCCCCAAGACTTGCACAATTAAGTAAAGAAATATGATGCCAAGAAAGAGATGGAGTTAGCAGCCAAATATGGGAGTCTTTGTCCCCAAGTTTCCAACACAAGAGGCCTATATAAGCAGCTCCATCACCCTTCCCCTCCCCTCTCCTTTTGACACCACAAATTCACTCAAAATCAAGGAGTGCAACAAGGGAACGGGATGAGCAAGAAGGCGAGGAGAGGCAGCGGCAACACGGAGAGGCAGCCGTAAACCGAGAATCGCCAAAGAGAGGTATTCCATACACACCCTCTCCAATGCATCATGATAGGCAATCATAGATAGTCAAGAACTTAGAACCATAGATGCTCAAGAATCCAATGTGAACTTAGCAATATCAACTGCTATAACCCATACTTTGAACAAGAATACAAATCAACACAGTAGGCCTCATGTGCAAGATTTGACATCAAAGTTTTCCCCAATTAAGCTACTACCCAAGATGGATCCAACATCACACAATAAGCTACACCAAGCCTTCATCTTTGAAACATAGTATTGTAACAAGAAATAAATGAGAGGGAGAACTTAGCTTAGGAGCGAGAGGCTTCCGGGTGACAGGAAAGTGTCGATGCAACCCCGAAAGCTCCCGCGAGGTAGCGGAAGTTGTGCAGCGGCAAAGGGAACCGGTGCTGAGCGACGCGGCGGACGGCGAGTGACGTCGGCGGCGGTGCTGTGAGCTCGCCAAGCGAGAGAGGAACCGGCTGAGGGGAAAGGCGACGCCTTCTCCCTAACCGGGACTTCACCGGATAGAGAAATCAACGGAGAGTGCGACACCAATATATACGTATTTCCATATGAAGATGGGAATGGGCCCATGATTTTCGCCGAGGAAGAGGAATAGAAAGAGAGAAGCTGCCATGCTTTCTCATTTAGGGATTGGAATTTGAGAAGGAAGTGAAATGGGGGAAGTCACATATAGGGGAAGGAGTATAAATTGGGCCTCTATTAATTTAATTAGATTTGGGCCTATCATATTTCAACAAACATATCAAAATACCAAAATATAGAAATGTAGTCATATTCATGTCAAACAAAGATAAAATATAATTAAAATCATCCAAGAAGACTCTCTAAAACCATGCAAAATCCAAGTATGTGAGACTCCCAATGAAAAAACAAACCAAAAGAAAGAGACGTTTAGCAGAAGCGTTAAAGACATGGAATGATGCCGAGTATGAAGATACCACACATCCTTAATACTAAACAAGACATATTTCGTCATTGGCTCTACTCAACACCCACCATGTCTTTCGGAGCTCAACCTGTCCATTTTTTAAAATAATGTGAAGGGCTGAGTGTTTAATATACTTGGTGAACACATGCCAAAATATATTTTTATAAATAAAATTGTCAAGCCATCATTTAGTGACCTTGGGGTTTTAACATTAAAAAAAGAACCAAATTACACTAAAAACATATCATCATAATGTTCGGTTGCATAACCATTTTCCATCCACATCCACCATCACCATACCATATCTGAACATACATGACAAGGAACATGGCCGCGAACCAAGCCATTAGACCGGCCAACTCGAAAGAGATGGCTCCCTGTCCACGAGGTGTACATTAGTCCGAGTAGGGTTTGCGGCCCTACTAGGACCCAAATTCGATTAAAAATACATGGAAAAGTCACTTTAGATAAGTTCCATCAAAACACAAAAACATGGCATGACAAACATACTTCACCTCCTTTTCACCTCTTTATTTAAAAAGAGAGTCTACCTCGTTCACTTATTTCCTCAACTCAATTTTCCGTTTCGGCCTCAAAAGATATGCATAAATCACCATTTTCGAAAGAACGTGATATGCTAAAATTTTGCAAAATAATACTCCCTCCGATCTAGCATAAGCGAGTCACTTTACTTTTTGGGATGTCCCATCATAAGTGAGCCATTTCCATTTTAAGCAAAAAACTTCTCTCTTACTTTATTTTTGGACGCCGTGAAATCTGCAGATCTGATTCTCGACAACACCATGCTTGAACTTGAACCAGAAACCCCATCAGCTATGAATGAATACCAGCTCATTTATGTCGTCGATCCCCTCAACTTCTCCAAGAGTCTCCACTCCTACACCGTCAACAACAGCTTAAGCTCCGACTACACCGACTCCTGTCCAAGCCGCCCAATTCGGTTTCTATGTCACCTTCGGAAGCTTCATCCACACCACCAAGTAAGTGATTGAATAGCTAGCTCATAGCTTTCTCCTCAGTAGCGTCGACTTTGTTTGGATGATCAGACCTGGTATGATCAGCTGCGACGACATCGATGTTTTGCCGGAGGGGTTTGGAGATATGATTGAGAGGAAAGGGTTGGTTGTTTCTTGGTGCAATCAAATGAGTGTTCTCTTTAACCCTACAGTTGGCGGCTTTCTATCGCACTGTGGATGGAATTCGACTCTCGAGAGCATGTGGTGTGGTGTGCCTATGATCTGTTACCCCATAGCATATGATCACACTGTCAATAGGAAACTGGTGATTGAGAAATTGATGTTTGGAGTGAATCTTTGCGATGGGGAATCTCTTGACAGGATGGAAATTGCTAAGAAAATTAAAGGTTTTATGAGTGGGGCTTATTCGGAAAGACTGAGGCAAGAAGCTAGTAAACTCAAAGTTGCGATGGGGAAGGAGTGTTGGAAATTGATGGGTCGTCGGATAAGAATTTTGATCAATTTATGGAGGATTTGAAGGCCATATTCAAATCCATAACATAAGAAAACTAAATGTAAATGGAAGAAAACATAGTAGAAAGAAAAACTAGGAACTCTCAATGGGTAGAAATGATGGTGAGGAGTCTTCTCCTTCAATCTCTTTTATGGGAAACTCCTTAACCTTCAAATCACCTTCAATTTACTCAATTTTTGCTCAATTCGTGTGCGTGGAAGTTGGGGCTCGAAACAAATGAAGTCTCTTTTATACTTGGAGTGAAAATCGGGTAAAAATGGATAGGAGTTATCATCGCTCGGCCGGGTGTTTTGTAAGTGTGAGAACGTTCAGCCGGGCGTTCTCTCGACCTCCCGCTGTTTTGCTCCGAATGCTCGGGCGGGTGTTTTGTCAAATGAAAAACGTTTGACCAGGAGAACTCTCTTGACTGCTCCACCACAGCGCTCGGGCGGGCATTTCTTAGGATGAAAATGCCCAGCCGAGAGAACTTACTCCCCAACTCATTCACTCAGTTTTTTGCTCGTTTAAACATGTTTTCACTTCAAATCTTCTACAAACTCATTAATTCACCTAAATAGTGCATAAATGGATAAAAACTACTACTAAACACCTTAAATAAACAAAATAATGTGTTAATCACCCACAAAAACCATCCTAAACTATTAGTTTATCACTACTATAGAGATATAGTATCGTATGGTTGATCAAATATCTTCAACTAAATGTTTTGTTCTCGTTTAAAGCATTAATAAAATTGCAGTTGTTTAATTTTTCAAGTGGTATAGACTATATTTAAGTATAGATATTTGGTACCTCTAATAAATCAATAAACTCAATATACATAGGTGTTTAGTTTATTTGATAAGATAGGAATGAGGTATAAATAAGATACATTATAATTTTTATTAAAGAAATGATAATAGGTTGGACCGCTTATACGTACAACTTAAAGTGTGCTTGATTTGCAATATTATGATTATAATGCTATGTTAATATTCCTTCTATTCCATTAAAAATGAAACATATTTTTTTTGAGATGGGATTTTGTGGTGTTGTTTTGTGAGTTAATGAGCAGCGAATAAAGTAAGGGAGATGAAAAAAAAATAGAGATGATGTTGTTCCCATTTTAAGAAATATTTCATTTTTAATAGGACAACCAAAAAAAAAACTTTCATTTTTAATGAGACAAAGGAGTACATGTTTATTAAGGACTTATAACTACATTTATTTCGTAACACTTAATTAAAACTGTAACTACGAATATTCAATCAGTCAGCTAGTTTTTACTACATTTATGTCAAATCCTAATACAACACCTAGAAAATACATGTCATAATAGAAGTCATTTATTAACACTTCTATAAAGCAACATAGACTCTTACTAAAGGAATGGGAACATTAAAAAATAAGGACACTTTTCTTTTTCGTCCGTCCTATTAAAATAATTATTTTTTATTTATTGAAAGTTCTCCTAAGTCAGTACTCATATACATCAATTTATTTATAACTTGTACCATTATAACCCACCGTTAAATACTACTCCTTTCGTCCCAAGGAAGATAACCCCTTCCTTGAGCGGCATGGGGTTTTATATAAATTAATTTTGTGAGTTGAGTGAAGAGAATAAAATAAGAGAAAGAATAAGATAGTATAAAGATATTCTATTTTTAGTAAAAGGTCTTCTTGGTTGAGACAAACCCAAAAGGAAAGTGAGTCATTTTCGATTGGACAGAGGGACTAATAATAATATGGGTCTCACTATCTACAAACACTATTTTAGCTACTCTTCTCATTATATCTCTTACTTTACCAACTATGCATTAATTCCCATGTCATCTCAAACTATTCCTATTTTTATGGGAGGGAGTAAGACTTTAAAGCATAGTTACTTTAGGATGCTTAAGCTTTGATCATTTTTGTCATGGCCGCCTTAGCGAAGGATAACAAGCTTGGTTGTTCGCAACTAACGGAGGATATAAGAAGCAAGGAAATAAGGAAAACTATTTTGTACTAGGACATAACTTTTGAAAAAAAATAAATAACTTGAATAAAATCAGAGTGTCATCTCAGCAAGTACACAAATTCGAAAGAAATAGTATCTCCACAACACATGAACTCAAAGGGAATACCGTAGTAGCGAAAGCGTTCAAGAGCGAATGACATAATGTATAGAGGCATGATGAATCCAAGCACTATAGTATCGAAGAACATTTGCCTCAAATAAACACCGCCCATCGTCATCACCGCTCAAGCTGAACATTTTTAAACATATGCAGGGCTAAATACTTGATATACTCTATGCACATATGCCGAAATATGCTATTCATAAAAGAAGGTTTCGTCAAGCCATCAGTGAGTGAGCTTGGGGTTATATCTTAAAAGGCCCGAGTACACTGAAACATTTCATAAAGCATAACCATTCGACTAATCTTTAAGTTCATCTAGATACTACCATATCTAAACATTTATGAAACAGAACATCATGTAGGCAAAGTCGAGTATCATATCGGCATAGCCGAGATCACATCGGCCATAACCGAGCATCATAGATGTTAAAGTCGAGCATCATATCAGTAAAGCCGATCAATCTATAGCATCATATTGGCAAAGTCGAGCGGTTCATAAGCACCCCTTAAAGCAACGCATGGTATCACATTACATTATACATAACATCATTTCTCATAAATCATACTTGCACATAAATCATTATACGTAATATCCTTTTCACATGAAAACAAACTTGCACATAAATCATTCTTTGGAAGAAAGCCTACAATAATATGTTAAAAAAAAGCCCACACGTAACATCATTTTCAATATAAAACATGCTTGAAACATAATTCGCAAAGCCACGTAAGTACGTAGGTTAAAAAATCCACCTCATTTACTTGATTTCCTTAACTTGACTTTCTCACACCGACCTTAACTCGCATGAACAGTCTTTTTTTTAAAACAATACTCCCTCCGTCCCATTAAATATGCAATATTTGGGAATTGGCACGAGTTTTTATGTAGTGTTGTTTTATAAGTTAATGAAGAGAGAGTAAAGTAAGAGAAATGAAAAAGTAGAGATAGAAATGTTTCTACTTTAGAAACGTTTCAATTTAATGGGACAAACTAAAAAAGAAAACGTTTCTTTTCTAATAGGACAGATAGATTATAATATATGAATGTACATGACTCAAAAATCCTTGGACTTAAAAAGAATGCAAGCATCATAATCAATTTCTTTTAACTTTTGATTTTTCCCGGCCACCCATGCGTTTCGGGCGTCCCCAAAATCCTACCCCTTCGCCCATTTTTTATTTCTAGAAAAAGAATTGCAAATTACTCCCTCCGTCTCCAATAATTATCACTCTTATTGTGAACACGGGTTTTAAGAAATGTAAAGAAAAGATGGTTGAAAAATTTAGTTGAATGTGTAACCCACTTTTTTGTATTGGTGTGTTAATAAAATGCGAATAGAGTGAATTAGTGGAATATGAGACCTACTAATTATTTATGATAAAAATGAAGTGTGACAATTATTGTGGGACGAACCAAAATGGAAAAGAGTTACAATTATTGTGGGACGGAGGGAGTAATTAAAACAGAGTATTAATTAAGTGTGTTATCTATTTCATAAATTACTTTCTTTTGTTTAATTATTCCGGGTAAGGAATAATTCCATGAAAAAAATTCCTAAGATCCCATGTCTTTTAATGTATAAGCAAATTTAACAAAATAACTAATTAACAGAAATTTAAATAAAAATGTAGTAAAAATTTAAAATTATACAATATTTAATTAAATCATGCCACGTTTTATTGGTATCAGTAACCAATCAAAAAAGTGCACCGCTTTCCCAGAAGTTGTGATGGACAATAAATGACGATAAGAGCTGCTTGAGTCGCCAATGTTGATTTCAGTTTTAACTTTTAGGTATACAAAGCGTGTATCCTTTCATGTTTGATTGACAAGTCTTGGAAAAGTCGAAACACTATATGAAGTCATGCATATTTGTGTATCCTTTTCATGGGATTAAAAGTATAAAATAATGCAACCAATAAAGGGATTAAATAAAGTGAAATACTCTCTCTGTCCCATTAGAAATGCAACATTTTCCTTTTTGGATTGTCCCATTAAAAATGAAACGTTTTCTAAAATGGAAACATCACTCTCTCTACTTTTCCCTCTCTTTTACTTTACTCTTTCTTCATTAACTCACAAAACAACACTTGCATAAAATTTTGTGCCGGAAACCAAATGTTTCATATTTATTGGGACGGAGGGAGGGAGTAATTTGAAAGGCATGTTGATTCTACTTTTTTTTCCGTGGCTGCCAAGCTTGTCTTGACTAATCTATGGAATAATTCTCAATAAAACAAAATGTGATGAGACCCCAATTGCCAACGAATCATTTTCCAAATGCATATATACACACATCACTATTGCATTCACCACTTCAAACATTGATCAAATATGAGGCCAAGAAGGGGTCATGCAATCATGGTCGCATTTCCATTCCAAGGCCACATAACTCCTTACATGAATCTAGCCATGAAACTCGCTTCAAAGGGCATCCTCGTCACCTTCGTCCACCTCGAATTCATACACCACAAACTTCTATCATCTCTCTCCGAACCCGACCCCTTCCCCCTGGCTCAGAAGTCTGGTCTCGACATCCGTTACACAACCATCAGTGATGGTTTTCCAATGGATCATAACCGAGACGACGACCAGTACTGGGAGTTCATGTTGCTAAATTTTTGGATTCGAGTCGATGAATTCGTTGGCAAGCTAATACGGTCGGATCCAGATTTGGTCCCATTTCTGGTTACTGACACTTTGTTTACATGGCAAACTGCAGTAGCCGAAAAGCACAACCTCTTGAGGGTATCGTTCTGGACCGAGCCAGCTTTGGTGTTTTCTTTAACTTACCACGCTCAACTTCTACGAGAAAATGGCCATTATCCTTGCAAAGGTATATATTTCTTCTTTGGGATATGATCAGTTGATAACTATCTTAAATTGATAACTGACAACTATGTCAGTAACCTATGTCATGACATAGATAACTATCTTAAATTGATAACTGACAACTATGTCAGTAACCTATGTCATGAATGTCAACACAAACACATTTCTATGTCAACTAAAGGTAGTTGACATGTAAATACAGATGTCAACCGAAGACATACAAATTTCATCGTGTTGACATCCATAAAGTAGGTTACTGACATAGTTGTCGGTTATTAATTTAAGGTAGTTGTCAACCTAACAGGACCTTTCTTATTAAGATACACTAACTTGTGTTTTTATTACCAGACCATGTCGAGGAGGAGATAAACTACGTAGAAGGAGTTAAGTCAATGAACACGAAGGATTTGATGCCGTATCTCAAGGAATACCGCAGTAGAACCCTAGTGCACAAGGTGCAGATGAAAGCATTTGATGAAGTGAAGAAGGCTGATTTCATCTTGCACAACACAGTTTATGAGCTGGAATCTGATACATTATCTGCTCTTAACAAAATCCAGCCGAACTACGCAGTTGGTCCAATAAGCTTCTCAAGAAATCTACCTCCTTCTGTCACCAGGACCTTATGGTCTGAATCAGACTGCTCTGTTTGGCTCCAGTCCAAGCCCCCTGGCTCGGTTCTGTACGTCTCGTTCGGAAGCTCACTTCAGGACAGCAAGCAGATTGTTGGAGAAATCGCTTATGGACTTCTCCTCAGCAAAGTGAGTTTTGTTTGGGTGGTTCGGGAGGATGCTGATCTACCAAGTGGCTTCAGGGACGAGATCGCGGAAAGGGGTCTGGTTGTGCCGTGGTGCAATCAGATTAAGGTTCTTTCAGATCCAGCTGTTGGGGGTTTTTTTACGCACTGTGGGTGGAACTCAGTGCTGGAGAGCATGTGGTGCGGTGTTCCAATGATTTGTCATCCATTGGATTATGATCAACCGACAAATCGGAAATTGGTGGTCGATGACTGGAAGGTCGGGATCAATCTTTGCGAAGGTGGATGTGTTGAGAGGGAAGAAGTTTGCGAGAAGATGAATCGGTTCATGAATGGAGGTGTTTCGGAGAGACTGAGGAAGGAGATGAAAACAGTGAGGGCGAAACTGCATGATGCATTGGAAAATGATGGATCATCTGAGGCTAATTTTGAGCAATTTGTGAAGGATTTGAATGCCAAATTAGCTTCCAATGCAGAGTGATGTTTCAATCTTTAAAAGAAAACTTTTGCTCTGTTTAAAGAAGAATAATTTGTTTCCATTAAATTGAACATTAATTTGTATGTACATTATTTTTCCCTCTAAATCTGTTATAGAAGCAGTTCCCATTGAATTGAACAAAAAATTAGTTAAGCATTTATCACTGGAAATTAACAAGAAATGACAATACAGAATACAGTATTGAATGTTGATTATTCTTGTCAACTTAATGCACTATCAGCAATAGTTATTCTTTCTTGGCAAATACTGGTGAAATAAAAGAAATTGAGATTACATATTTATGAATGATAAAATAACTAATCGTATAAAATGTTCAACTAATTTTGGTTTTCGAATAAAATTTGGAGTTTTTCTTCACTTTCTAGATCAATTAGAAACAGCTTACCTTCTCTTAAACAGAATCTCTGTCCTGGATTGCAAGCAAGGAGAGCTAGACCATCTCTCAGGAAAGGTGAAAGGTCAGCTAATCGCAAGCGCGATTATTGTTCATCGAAATGTAATGTTAGTTAAGCTGCTAAAAATTTTGTTACAAACAGAAATTTTTTAGCAGATTAACAACATTTGAGAACAACAATAAAATTTTCTGCTAGTAGCCAAGCACTAATATTAACTTACTTCCAACATCAACAACTAGAGGTCTCACTGGATCACATAGACAACACTCCACTCTACCAAAATGGGATATGCCTGCAAATAACAATGATTATAAAAGAGTCAAACATAAGCAAGGACCAGAGTTAGATTCCAGATCATGGATAAAATAATGGAAAACCACACTAAATTTTCTAGATGGAGGCACAAGTTTGAATAAGATAAATTCACAGTGAAGGGGGAATCTGTTTTACACATCAAAATTTACAAAATGCCATATCATCACATATCTTTTGAACACCTTTTTCGTTAGAGCTTTCAAAACTCTGTGTCTCGTTATAAAAGGCATGACATGAACTTCTCGTAAATAGCATGATTTCTATCATACATCAAAATGTATGAACCCTGAAACATGCTTTACTGGAAAAACTTCAAGTTGAAGCATGGATGACAGGAAATGTGCAGCACAAAGAAAACATTCAATTGATAAAAGAGGACTCAAGATGTAATGCCAAAACTACCACACCTGCAATAGATTTTGTCGACGGACTTCCTTCCACATTGAACTTAGGATTTGTAAAGTGTACAGTGCATAATAAGCAATTAACAGCCAGTGACATGCATATTCAAACAAAGAAAAAAGCGTTACACAAAACCGTTGGATTAAATCGCAGCAGAAAAACAGCACGAGTCTAAGTCTAAGTAGTGTTGATAGAAAATATGGAAAGCAGTTTATAATTTGTTTCGCTGAAGAGAATAACGGCATTTTGTCTCCTATTGCCTATTGGTCTTTTGCTTCTTCATGTTAGATGTTGCTTGAATGCTTTTAAAGAGAGCACTTTAAGCTAATCTTAGTTGGACTTGCTACTTCTTTTTCTAAGGTTGATTGTCTTAATATTTTCACATCTTTTGTGGATCCTTCCTGCTCATATGCACATTTTCCATGAGAATGCAGTTGGCAACACAAGGCTATGCTGTTTGAACAATGTCACTGGAAGAAGGCGCATGCCAAGAATCAACCATATAAAATCCAGGTACTTCCGTCTCGAATTTCAGACGTAAACAAACAGCAGCATGAAACAAAGTTTGAGCAGTATTGACTTGAATGAGGAGTATGTATAATCCTTTTAGAAAAAAAGCAAACGCCACCTAAACAAGCCGGTTGCATCCACCATGATATAATTTCTTAGTCTTTGTACACAAGAAATCAAATCAATCTAAAAAGAATAATTAAGTAGATCAGCAGGTCCTGTCTTGCAGAATCCTGAGGAGCTCCTGAGGCTGGCACGGCAACTTGAGGGCGCCATCGTGCTGAAACCCGAACTCGTCTTCAGCTAGCTGAAGCAGCCTGAGGAACGGCGGGTGTTTTAGAACAGACAGCTCGAGCACGAACCGTGTAGGCTTCTCATCATCCTGCTTCGCAACGACAGCAAACTGGCCTTCCTTGACATCGTGTGGAACCGTTTCCTCGCACACATACACCGCCAACGCGTCTACTCTTCTGGACAGCTTCTTGACCAAGCATTTGAGGCCACTTCTCCTGTGAGGTGCTGCCATTAATTGTTGTTTGTTAATGTGTTTGAAGAGTTGGTTGTGGAGGGAAAGTGATGGGATTTTATACGTGATTTAGAGAGATTGGATTATGAAGGTTCGTAGATGGTGGGGTGGAGTGGAGTGGATTGGATTATGTGATTGCAGCATTTATGGAGTGTGTTTGTTGGTCTTTGAACGCGGGAATAAGTACATCTCAATAAATGAGGCTCTTATACGGAGACTAATTCTTCAATTTATATGGAGACAATTATGCATTCTTAATATGGCATGTTGTTGGATTAACTGTAACAAGCATCTCCCACATAGCAGCTTTAGTAATTGTTTCTGTTTTTTTTTTTTTTTTAATGTTAGAGGGATGTATTCATATTCATATGATAAATATTGTTCAAAATTAAAATACTTGTAGTCCATTAGATCTTGTGATCTAACAGTTAAATTAATGTCACGTGTCATCTAATAATGTACTTGGCTAATAATATAGCTTATCACAATCATCGAATCCAAGGATCCAGGGACTATGATTTGTATTATGTTTGATACTAAAGAACTGTGAGGACCCTAATAAATCCTGACTTAGAGATTTAGTAAATTTTTTAGGTACTTAGATCTCTCACATAAGTAATTTTCAAGTATGCGTATTTTATTGAACTGGATATATGGTTAAGTTTAGTCACTATCAAAAAATATTTTTTTACTTTATCAAAGAATCTGCTCCATATTACATTCAAATAAAAAGACTCTTCCTAATTTTGATCGCATTCAGTGGTTTAGTCACTTTTAACTATATTTTCTCAATTTTCCAAAGAATACAATAAAATAAAAGGGGTTTTCTATTTTTTTTTAAAATCACATAAAGTAGGGAGGAGATTAGACTTGAAACAAATTTATGGTAAACTCGGCATATTGCATGATTTGAGACCTTACACTCTTTTTATATACACTATCAGCATAAATGATAAACACTTATGAGCATGTGCTTTAAGGTCATATACGAGTAATGAAATTATACTATAATAACTTTATTTGATGTGATTTATGTCTTGATAAGCTTATTTCTTATCTAGTAGTACTACTATTCCCTATGTGGCTATGTCCAACCATTCTAACTTTTTTTAGTTTGTCTCCTGCAAAATTACTCATTACTAAAAATAAAAACTTCATTATTTTTAATTTATTTTTTATCTTTTACTTTATTCTTTACACATAACACATAAATAAAAATATATAAATCTTATATCAAGGGAATGAGTCATATTTCTTGGGACGGAGGAAATATATTTTTTGAGATAAATAGGAGTCTAACCCTTAGAGATCACATTTTTTTTATCGTAGTTTCTCTCTTGCTTTATGTAGGAAAAAACAAATACTCCCTCCGTCCAAGATAATTCGTCTCAGTTTTCCATTTTGGTCCGTCCCACATAATTTGTCCCACTTCACTTTTACTATCATTTTTGGTAGTGGACCTCATATTCTACTAACTCATTCATACCCACTTTTTATTATAAAATTAATATATAAAGGTAGGACCCACATTCCACTAACTTTTTCAATCCACTTTTCATTACAATTCTTAAAACCCGTGCCCGGTTAAAGTGACCTGAATTATCCGGGACGGAGAGAGTATCTAAAGTTTACAGAGTTGATAAACATGAAATTTGCCTGATTTTAAGGCTTAGATTTGCTTTTTTAATGTATAAACATATGAATTATGATCTTATATTGCACATTTTGTACAATTTTATTTGTTAGTATTTGTAAAGAATTGAAATAAACTTTAAAAAATAGTTTAAAATGGAAGAAACAACATTTGGACTCACTAGAACTACTAAGGCCATACTTGGTACGATGGAATGGAATAAGGAGGGAATAGAATGAAGGTGGGAATGGAATGACAATTCCATTCCATTCTTGTGCTTGGTGAATGTAAGGTTTACAAATGGAATGGAATTGTTATTCCTTGATTGATTTCATTCCTAAACTTGGTAACTACGAATAATATAAGAATGGAATGAAATGAAATATGAATAATTAATATATTGATTCTATAAAAAAAAAATTATTTAAAAATATTTTTGTCAAATATTTTGGATCATATTAAGTTGAATTATACACATAAATGAGTGTGTGTGTATATGTAGTGTATGTGTTGTTGTGTGTGCGTGTGTTTTTTGGTGTGCTGTGTGTGCTTGTGTTTTTTGGTGTGTGTGTGCGTATGTGTGTGTGTGTGTGTGTTTTTCTGTGTTGCTCTGTGTGTGTGTGTTTTTCTGTGAGTGTGTTTGTGTGAGTTGTTGTGTGTGTGTTTGTGTGAGTTGTTGTGTGTGTGTGTGTGTTTTTTTTTTTTTTTAATTATTAAAAATTTTAAAATTTTAATTTATGCTAAAATTGAGATGATATTAAATTTAAATATAATATTCTAATATTTATATAATTTTGTTAAATTTTAAAATAAAAAGAAAGGAAAATGAAATGGAATGACCATTCCTTAGTTAAATGGATGGAATGGGTATTCCCATGTGGAATGGAATGACCATTCCTAAGGAAAAAATTTACCAAGCAAAGGAATGGAATGGAGGTAGGAATGTCATTCAATTTCCCCATTCCATTCCATCATACCAAGCATGGCCTAAGTGGTTGACGTGGAAGAGCTACCGTCTCATTTCGGAAAGCGTCTTGTCGAGCCTTACGCCCACCGGTCACCAAACCATGTGCCAAGAAAACAGAGAGCAGTCAATGGTCCGCTGAGATCGTTCGGCGACTCCAAAAAATCCTAATTCGAGCCAATTGGTATCTCTCCGAGCTTAGTTATTATCAAATCAAAAAATGAGCCTCAAAGTCTATAATACTCTCATAATACATCATTCAAAGAGTTCAGATTTTAAGATCCAATTTCTGACATCCACATCCATTCTTCATATTTTTCATCTTTCATCATGAAGTTGTGATTGAGGCCAGAGGAACTGGGAACTTTAAGATTTAACCCATGTTTTATCTCGTTGTTATCATGTTTATAGCTTTAATTATTGTTTTTGTTATTTTGCATAAGAGTAGCTAAACAATAGAATTATAAGAGCATTCACAATGGCAATAGGCCAGCCATAGGTCAGCGACTCTCTCTCTCTGCCACGTCAGCAGCACTAAAAATCCACCTACCACATCAGATTTAGGTCAGCCATAGGCCAGCCGCAATATAAATAATTCAAAAAATACTACATTTACGGAATTAAAATTATGATTAAATTACGTAATTAAATTTACGAGACATATACGGGAAAATTCATTAATTGCATTAAAAAAAGGTACATAGATAAAAAAAATTACATAATAAAGAAAAAAAACTATCGCCGTGCAGTCCTCCGTGCCCACAACTCTTCAATTATATCCTTTTGGAGTTGAATATGAGCATCCACTTGGCGCATGTCGGCATATTCCTTGAGGCGGCCGACTTCATCGAGAGGTACACCACGTCGTACGCTAGGGGTGGCCGTTCGTGGCTTGGACCAGCTTCATCGTCATTGGCCCAACTAGTCAGTTGTACGCCTTCGTCTTCGACGATCATGTTGTGCATGATAATGCAGGCGTACATTATTTGGGAAACACATTTGACATCCCACAAACGCGTTGGACCCTTAATTGCCGCCCATCGAGACTGGAGCATACCAAATGCGCGTTCCACGTCCTTGCGCGCCGACTCTTGCCGTTGGCCACAAATGAGACGGCTGGACCGATGCCCTGACACTTCTCGTTGAAGAGGGGCGACGAGTTGAGGATGTTGAGGTCGTTGTTCGACCCGGCTACCCCAAAATACGCATGCCAGATCCACAGCCGGTAATCAGCTACGGCCTCGAGGATCATCGTGGGATTCTTTGACTTGTAGCCGGTCGTGTAGGCCTGGTGCACTATTTATTAGCACTAAAAATACCTGCAAGTTTACAGGGTAGATCTAGTATAGCTAAAGGTCAGTACCGGGATATCGAACACAGGGAATAAGATTGCAATTGTCTATCATATACTAAGAGCGTCATATACTATCTAGAGACACACATTATTTTTGGTTTTTGGTTTTATAAACTAGACATAAATATAAATAAATAAAATAAAATAAAATAATACAAAACAGGCTAAAGAATGTAGAGTTTTAGGATCCAACTAATATAACCTAGTGATGATTAATCTCATAGAACCTTTACCTTTATGTGTCTCTAGGATTATTAGGAAAGTCGCGATTATCAGATAAGCCCCCTCTCGAGTGTACCTATCCAGTAGATTAGACTATAACTATCAAAGTCTCCTTCTAATAGATTAGATTCTAACTCCTTACGTTCCTAAGACTCAAGCCCTCACAAAGGGTCCCCTCTCTCGAGTGCAGATAAACCTATGTGTTGTACCCATTCCTTTTACCACGTAAAACTAGCTATCTCTCGATTAATCTAGTTAAACGGACATAGTTCTAAAGTTGGCCAGACAAAAGAACAATAAAAGCACAAGAACAAGCAAAACAATCACAAGAGCTAGGAAAAAGTTCAATTCAATAAATCAAAACATGTTCATAATAGTCTTCACCAAAAACCATACAAAAGATATTTAACTACTCATAGACAAGTAGTAAAAATCAATAAAAATACTAGACATGAAAGAAATAGATAAAACCCAAGGTTGAATCTTCAATCTTCAGTCTCTCTTGCCTGGATCTGCAGAGCTCCGCTCCAATGGAAGATGGATGAATTGATGTGTGGAATATGGAGGGGAAAGGATTGGAGGTTCTGAGATGGAGATTGTGAATTAGGTTTGGGTATTTATAGGCTAGAAAAAGGGTTTAGGAATGGTAAAAATTATCCTCCAAGAAATATAAAAGATATTATTTTCGAATTCTTCAATTAATAGGAGAGGTTTGAGCAATAATTTATTCCTTCCTTGTATTTTCGTCAGCTTTGACTGCACTGCGCAATGTTCGTAGAAAAGTCATAACTTTCTCCACAAAACTCCGATTGAGACGTGCGAGATGTCCACACGAAGCTCTTTCGAAGAAGAAGAGAATGATATAAATTAAGCACTGATTGGACTTCAAACTCGCTGGCAGAATGGGCTCGAACAGAGGCTGCTGCACCTTGGTCTTTTTGCACCTTTTTCTATCTTTTTCTATCATTTATCAACAAACACATTAAAAATACCAAATGTATAACATATGCAATTTAAGAACATAATTTGCATGATTGACATTTAAAACTAGTCAAATCTAGCCCTTAAAAACATGCAAAATCCGTGTTTGTCAAGGCCCCCTTCCAGGCAGTCGGACAGTTCTTCCACTCCCATTGCATACAATCTATGCTGTCTAACATCCCGGGGAACCCATGCTGCTCCCCGTGCATCTGCATCAAATTCTGACAATCTTGGGGAGTAGGGCTACGAAGGTACTGCTCACCGAAAATGTTTATCACGCTCTGACAGAAAAACTTCAGACATGCCAGAGCAGTCGTCTCACTGATGTGGAGGTACTCATCCCACATGTCTGCCGCGCCTCCGTAGGCCAACTGCCTGATTGCCGTCATGCACTTTTGAATAGGGATGTGGCCGGGTCTGCCAGCCGCATCGTGCCTGAAGCGAAAATAAAGATATCGATGTTCCAACTCGTCAACGATATGCATAAACAACTCCCTGCGAAGTAGTCGTCATATAGCCGTTGATGTGCAGCTACGTGATCCCGATCAATCACTACTCGGCGGTGGACAACCGGTGGAGGGCGAGGTATCGCCTACTGTTCCACCCTTCGCATGTAACGCTCCATCTCGCGGTTCATGTAGGCCTCCATAGCCTCGTTCATCTGCCGTTCGTACTCCTCAGCATCCCCACCACTACCACCACTGCTACCACCCGCGTTACTCATCGCTCGATGATGCTCTTGTACAGAAATTTAGAGAGAGAGAAAACTCGTTAAAACAAGTGGTGCAAATGAAAATGAAATTAAAATCGCGTTTATATAGGTTTTCAAAAATTTAAAAAAAAAAAAACCAAAAAGGGCGCTGGCCGATCAGCATGCCAAAATGGCGGTCAGCGCATCGGCCAGCGCCAGCCAATTTTGGCTAGCTCACGCCGATTTTCTCGCCGATATCGGGTTGCCCGCTTGTAATAGTTCGGCTAGCCACGCGAATCGGCTAGCCGGTTGGCTAGCCGGCACTGTGGATGCTCTAAAGATTCAAGAGTAACTCTTGATGATGATTTAATTACTAGATTTATATCCAATACTTCATTTACTTAATTCCATTTTGTGGAATAATGTTTCTGCTTGTTTGACAACCAATTTACATATGATATTGATATGTGGCGAAATCGAGAAAAAAACACACATTAGATTGGAATTGATAGCACTATAATGAATATCTCATAAAAAAGATAAACCCACTACTGATATCATTTTACTTGGTCTTAGTAATTGTTCGAAGTTACATAGATATGATGTATGGCAAACTCTTGCATGTAATATAACTTTCCTATACTGTCTGAGAGGCAACCTAGAGTAGTGTGTTGATTGGATCTAGTAACCCTGAAATTGATAATTTGATATCTTCACTGTTAATTGATAAACCGAATTAGTGAAATCATATCTCTTAAATTCCTCTCTTCACCTGATTTATCTCAACGGTTACTTGTTTTATTTTCTTATTTACTTATTTCTATCTTAGTTTTATAACCAAGAGTCCTTGTTTCTCTTGATAGTATAGAAGCTCGATTATAATAAACAGTTTGCATTTTATTCTCTGTGATTCAATACCTTGTGCTTACCTTTGATTATATTATTCTTACAATATATACTTGCAATTAATTTAGTATTAATAAATTGTGCATCAAGTTGTTGGTGATCTTGCTCGCCAACAATATTGCATTTTAGCAGATATTGTAAATCGGTCAATAATAATATACTTTGGAGTGTAATATTTTATATAGTGTTATTTTAATTTTGTCTTTCTTTTTGTTTTCAAGGGCTAGCTACCACATGAAGAGAGCATAGAGAGCAGCGATGGATCACTTTATGCCCAAGTACATGATACTCCACTATATAAACAACAGCTGGACAAAAAAGCAGCTGAAGAGGCTATAGAAGCAAATTGAGGGGTAATAAACGTACATAGAGGTCTTACCCCGATTCCTTCTATTGTGAACTGTGATGAGAGAGGAACCGACACTAACATCGTAGTTTGTACGAAAAATGATGAATGATTTCTCCAATTGGTCAAGTATTTAATTTTCCCATATAACTGCGCCTGAAAGCCGAATATCTTGAATGTATGCTCTGAGAAGAGCAGCAGCGATTGCAAGTTGATAAAAAAAAAATCAGAATTTGGTGTCACTGTGACAAATATGAAAATTCCATTTTGACTAAGGAAATGAAACACACCGACACGTTTGGAACGCTTCCAGCCTTCCAGTGTGGGGCCACAAAAGGACATTTTTTTAGGTACAATCTGAGGCAGGGACCATGCTCATTTTTTCAATTTATTTTTTATTTAAAGGCACCACCGCAATGGAGCCTCTTCACGGCTGGTACGATGCCACTGCAGAGTGAAACGGCCACATACCCTAATTCATTTCTTTTTTTTAATTCGACAAAATTAATTAAAGTTGGATTTAATTTTAATAGTTCTTCCATTTTGGTCTTGGTCGGTTATGCCTTTGACTATCAGATTTTATTTTTATTTTTATTTTTATTTTTATTTCATCAAACATATATACCCGTATTGATATCACACATACATATATGTAATTTTCTCTAATACCTCAATTATCTCTATTGTCAATTTATCCCAATGGAAGAAATTTGGTTTCGATAGAAATTGGGGGACAGGGATGGAACTAGAAATTAAATAAAGTTGGTACTAAAATTTAAAAGTATTATAATCAATTTTAAGTTACTAACACTAAAAAAAAATACGGCAAATTACCAATAGCAAAATCCATAGAAAAAGCAATTTATATGTGGAGAACAGTGTTATCAAGGGATTACCTAGGGATACTAGCCTTTAGTAATATCAACATCGCAACTTTTTTAACTTAGGGATGCTAGCCGGATTCCATCTGATCACCGGTGGAAAAATTCAACAACTACTTAGATTCGTGATATTATATATCAAGTTTATAGTTACTGAGAAAAACAAAATTTTGGAAAGTTTCGTGAATAAAATAAATTAAATTTGAGCCTGATTGGCACAATAGGTTGTCCCAAAACACGATGATTTATGATTAAAGTTAACCATTTATAATCCAAAAAATATTATAACCGGAATGACTCGTAATCAAGTAGACCGATAATCTGATAGAGTTGGTCGATTGACATCCCTAGCTGAAACTGCGTCGTTGAGGCCTCTCCTAAAGATGTATGTGTACTAAGAGGATGAAGATGTTATTGAAGGACTCGTAATAGGTTCTTTTACATACAAGCCACAAAGAGGGACATCTGTTTTCTAGTGCAGATTTCATATGTGCAGATCGTTGTTCCTGCGGGTTTCTAACAACATGTTGGAGGACTCTATGATTATTATGAGCAACACTCCAACTATACAGGATGAGACAAACTTTCGTCGTTGTAGAAGAGTGTTGAATTTGTAGAAGTGTGTGGCGACAATTAGGTATATGGTGTGTGGAGGAGTGTTAGGCACTTAGGCCAATTCGATTAGTACCTACATGTCACTGGCACAACGGATCATGAGGTTGTCATATAGTAATAACTTTCCGAGAAGTATTTTATTTCTCTGGTGTATTTACACACGATATTTTTGTCGTAAAATATTGTTTTCTTTTCATTTAGCTATAAAATAATTGGCCCAAGTTATGGACCAAAGAGGCTTAAACTCGTGCTCATTAGTCAAGCTAATATACTACTCCCTCCGTCCCCGATTAAGAGTCAGACTTTGATCAGGCACGAGTTTTAAGAATGTAAAGAAAAGTTGGTCGAAAAAACTAGTGGAATGTGGGACCCATTTTTTTATATTGATTTTGTAATAAAATGTGAGTTAATTGAGTTAGTGGAATGTGGGACCTACTTTCTATTTATGGTAAAAATAAAGTGTGACTCTTAATTGGGGATGGACCGAAATGGAAAAATGTAACTCTTAATCGGGGACGGAGGGATTACTTATTAAATTGAGCTCATTAAATCTTAGCTCAAATGATATTAACCTATGTTACTATCTTAGTTAATATTGATCTCCTGGCTTAGTGTCAAATTACGAATAATTCGGCTACCTATTTATTGTCTAGTTCCTCATGTTTAAGATATCCAATGTCCTTTAATTTATTAAATATGTTGCTCGTTTAATTTAACGAACTTATACCAATAGTTTTTTAGTTCAAATATCCTCACATATTCACACATCGAAGTAGTAGAAAATTAATGATGTATAATTACTGTTATTTTATAATTAGAAATAATAATTAGATATGAAAGACTTGTCTCACTGTAGTCCTTTCAGTAGTCTTTATTTTGCCGCTGCGTCTTCTCTGCGAAGATATAGGTTTCTGATTAGTTACTTTATTTTGGGCTAGTTTCACTTTCAATATGTTTACAAAAACTTGTAACCCCTGGCCCAATAATTCACTAGCCCAATCTGTATTATTATCTATAAATTCATATCTTTATTTATTATTTTGACTGCAAGAGTTATACATTATTATGAAGGGTATTTACTGTAAATTGTGTATTTTCTATGAAATTATGAAAGTTTTTCTTTAAATTATAAAGAATATTTATTATAATTTTATTAAAGTTTTATGTATTGTTAGATTGAGAAGACATTTTCATTTAATATTTTATTCGTTGGAGTATATATGTTGTAGAAAGTAAAATTCATAAAATTGTATTGTTTCTGAAACCTACATAATAACTTAAATTTCAATTGTGGGATATTGGTCATGTTAGAAATTTTAAAAAATAAAGTGGCTAGATTCAATGCCTACTTCGAATTATTATGAACTAATGAATGAGTAAGTACAAGATTGGTCAAAAAATGAAAAAATCAAACACAATTATTAAAAATAGAATATATATAATGACAGTATTTTTAAAAATATATATATATTTATTGTTTAATTTGTTCGACTCATGATAATTAATTTGTTGATTTATCACTGCCGAGTGCTGACAATGTGCATTATCATAAAAACAAACATTAAGGGTCCGTTTTGTAGACCGGATTTCCATGGAAAGGGTTTATTATCTGGGTTAATTCTTTGTTTTGTAGACGGGATAAATGCAACCCCAGGCCCGAAAAAAAAGCCGGCGGCCCGCCAGGCCCGCGTGAATAGTGCTATTTTTTACTATTGGGCTCAGTAAATTAATCCCAAAAAATTTGGGGGTTTATGCACTGTTTCAACAGGTTTTCCCCTCCTACCCCTTTCTCTTACCTCCTTCCCCCCTTTCTTACCTACTTTCTCTCTCAATGGGGTCTCCGCCATAGCCTGCAACTTCTGCGCTGAAACCTTTCTATTCTCTATTGATCTCAAGCAACCCTCTCTTGTTCATATCTCCCTCGCCTTCCTCCGTGCTATGTCCGCCGACGGTAGTGGCAGCGATGGGCCTCGACCACCAAGCTGTAGATCCTCACGAATCAGCCGCCGTCGTTCGCGATCAGGCTATAGTGGTGGCGATTGTTGCTCCGAAAATTTCCTGGGTTCGTTCTTGAGCTTGTGAGTCGATTTTTTAGGTTTCATTCTCTATGCGAGCTCCCAGCGTAATCTGCAATCTTCGAGTAGGCGGCGATTGATGATAATGGTTCATCTATTGGTTATGGGTTAGCGATGATGATGAATTCTCTGATCTAATTCTAGCTAACAAAAAATTGTGTCAATATTTGTATCGATTTTGCAGCGTTGCTTGTTACATTTGACTTCTCTTTTAATTTTTATGATTTCATTTATCTAAGTTCTATGCTTATTTATTGATTCTTAGTAATTTTTTATGTGGTTTTTTTTTGTGAATTTTGATGAATTGCTGCTGGGATGATCTTGATGAATTTTGGGTTAAATGTTTTGAATTCTTTTCTCCATATAATATTTGTTGTAAGGGTAACGTAGTCATTTACATTTTCTGCAAACCTTAACCTTAAAATTCATCCAATCTACAAAACAACGTTGTAAAAACCTTATCCATACACTATCCTATCTTCGGCCCGAAAATTTTATCCCAAATTATCAATCACATTATATCCAATCCATGCTACAAAACGAGCCCTAAGAATGCGTTCTTCAATCATTTTTTTATGTCGTTTTCTGTCACGATTATTACCAAACAAAATTAATCCAAACTAATTGGATTTTCAACAGAAAACATATCTCTATATTTTCCATTGTCAACTGCAATCCGATGAGTCAATACTTCTGGCAATGCCAGTTGTGTTTAATGGTATGGCATACTATGGCCCCACAGCAAACTGGATGATTATATATTTTGTCAAACCTATACTAACATTTTGTATATATAATAGTAATGGGAATCCGGGAATCGGTTATTAAATGAGCTAATCATGCTTCGAGAATCTACTGGAATTTTTTAATCCACGTAATTATATCTTATTAGGTGGTGGTGGCCAAAACTAGGATTCGGTGGGCCCACATCCACGTCATTCTGGCTTGGAGGCTGGAGCCCTTTTGATTTTCTCCCTCCCTAATCCCATTCTGCTACTGAACAAAAAATAACTATATATTCGTCTATCAAAATATTTTTAGACACGGTTTATAATGCTAAATTTGTAAAATATAAAAGTGAAGGATAAAATGGGTATAGAAAAAAGATAAAAATTGAATTACATAAACCTTTTATTTTTTGCATTTGATTAATTTAGTTGGATGGATAATAACGGAAAGATGAGATTATCTTTTGGATGAGGAATTCTAATGTTTATAGCATTATAATTCAAAATCAAGACCAAATCTCCACCCTTAGATTTTAAAATGAGTGGATTAGATTAAATCTTACGAATCTCAATAAATAGTAGACAAAATATCAAAAAAAGAATAATATCGTCATTATGTTATCATATGATAATTTTTGTGAATGTTTTTTTATATCAACATATTGTATTATAAGAATTCGTTTGATAGCCCTGATAGGATTGATTGAGATAGGGTAGTTGTATTTGAGTTTGCATGATAAGGCTGATAGGCTATATCTCATTCCTTTGTTTGTTTGCCCTGATATAGTTTATTAGATAACTTATCATGTTTTTGATTTGTCCCATAAGAACTACCGATAACAAGGATGTTTGTCATGTTTTCCCTCATCTTATTTTCATATTTACAACTTTGTCCCTGTAATATAGGAGGCTGGTATGAGACCGATGACAGTTGCGAGAAAGAAGATATAAAATGGGATAGCTACAATTGGTGAAGCCAAATTGATGAAAAGATTAGGCAATGTTGGGGTAACTCTCAAGAAGAGCATGTAGTTGAGAAACTTGTCTCTATGCCTCCCTATCTGTGATCAATAAAAGACGAATATTAGCAGCATGTCAAAGTCGAGTGCTGGATAACGAGACTAGCTAATATCCAGAACCATTGATGGCTCTAGCATACTTTAAAAGTAAGCAAAATCCAAGGTGTCTACATTTAACCTATACTATAATACTCACACACACACACATAGTAGACTAACTAGTTTTCTCTCCCGTTCAACCATTTTAACACGATAGCCAAACAACACAGCACCACACCACACCACACAATACATTTTTCAACGAAGCCATCACACATCAACACAAATGGTGAATTGCAATTCAGGAAATTTTTTTCCAGATTTATATGAAATTGAATTCGGATTGGTGTGGGTCTGTGGTGCATTTACGTACCTTACGCAAGTTATCCTCATTATCCATTGGAAAGAGACTCAGCTTAGAAATTCCCAATTCTGTGCCGCACAACCCAAGTGCACGTCGCTGCGACATTCAATTAACCAAAAAAATCAAACATAAAAAATGCATAAGATGAAATTAGGCAATTTAAAAAAAATGTTAGATTTATATACTGACATTACCTAGAATCTGCGACTGAATGCAAGGCTTCAAAAAATTATGCGCGGGATGTAAGTGTCGCCGGTACAAACCTCTGAATCGGGAAATGATGAGTCTAATCTCGAAGTGAATGATGGGTCTTTAAGTCAATATCGCAATTTCACACAATCTGGATCTGTGACATAGAAGAATATTGGAGGTGAAGACCGGGGTAGGCTTATACTCAATGCGCTGCTTGGTATCTTAATTGCATCCAGATCGGTGGTTGAATACCGGGTTCTTGTGCAAGCATATCAGGGCAATCAAAGACTAGATACACCCTGGATAGGAGCCCTTATCTTACCCTATTAGGGCAATCAAACGGAGCCTAAATATCAACAATATGACATAAGAATATCAACACTAGTACGAGAAAATATCAACACATATTTATTGAGATTTTTACATGGTTTTATTGAGATTTTTTGATGTATTTGTTACGAAAACTAAAATAAAAAAAATATCAAATTTCATCATTTGAATGTCGTCGGAACATATGCAATTGAGATCCCGTTGGAATCCTTATAAAATTATTTTTAGTTTGATATATTTTTTGCGAAAAAATTATTTAAATAGAGAGAGTTACATAAATTTAAAGTTTTAAGATGATTTTAATGAGAGAGAATTGACATTAATACCCTCTAATTTTATTTATTAATTTTCTTAATTAAAAATATAATCCATGTGGCATTATTTCAACTACTAGATCTTCTAATCTAATGGCTAAGATTTAGTCTTAGTTTGGGATTGCTAATTAGTTAGCAATTGATCATTCCCCAGGATATATGAACTAAATTTGGACTAAGAGCATCCTCATCCGCGCTATTAGCTAAGAGTACGGAAGTGGGCCCGGATCCACTTTTAGCTTGTAAGGATCCCATGCGTTGATCAATGTTCAAGGAAAGGAATGAGGAAGGGTAAACGATGAAGAATAGTTATTCTTTTTAAGAGCGTTCACAGTCGACTCAAAAAAAGGGGTCACTCCCTGGCATAAGCCATGGCTATCCGTTAACTGGTACCATTGACTCTAAATGGTCTTCTACAACGCCCACATCCGTGCTCTTAGCTAAGGACAAGCTCAAGGGTCTCACCATTCTATTATTCAATTTAAATAAAAACATTTCCACAATATTAAAATGCATTAAAAATATCCAGAATACTATTACAAATTACAAAATAATTAAAAATTACATAATTCAAATCCTAAAAATTAAAAATTACATAATTAAAATCCTAAAAATTAAAACTTACATAATTAAAATCCATAAAATTAAAAAGACCCACTACTCGTTGCCGAATTTCGCCCAAATGTGATTGATTAGATCTTTTTGTAGCTCAGTGTAGGCTCTTGTATCGCGCATTATGTGTCTTCTTTCGATCCTCTCGTTCACCGTCGTATGCACACCTCGGCGTGAGGGAGACCTCGCGGTTGAGCTTCCGGCGTCATCCTCGTCGTGAAAGTTAGCCGCCATCGGTCCTTCGTCAGCTATAATCATATTGTGCAAGATAATACACGTATACATGATGTCGGCGATATTCTTAACGTATCACAGCCGAGACGGGCCTTCACAATGTTGAATCGGCCATGAAGGACCCCAAAAGCTCTTTCGACGTCTTTCCGAGCAGACTCTTGACGCTGCGCAAAAAGTATCTATCTCGGCTCTTGTGGATTGCTGAACGACTTCACGAAAGTTGACCACTTTGGGTAGATACCATAGGCGAGATAGTAACCCATGTGGTATGCATTTCCGTTGACGGTGAAGTCGATCGTCGGTGCTACACCATTCAAAACATCATCGAAGAGTGGTGAAGAATATAGCACGTTCAAGTCGTTGTTGGATCCGGCGACACCGAAATATGCGTGCCAAATCCATAGGCGGTAGTCGGCGACTGCTTCAAGGATAAGCGTTGGGCCGCCGCCTTTGTGACCACTTAAGTATTGTCCCCTCCAAGCAGTCGGATAATTCTTCCACTTCCAATGCATGCAGTCAATGCTGCCTAGCATACCGGAAAAATTGTGGACTGTTTCGTGAAGACGAAGCAACCGTTGACAATCATCGGTGGTGGGTGCCCGAAGGAATTCCTCGCCAAAAAGCAAAACGAACGCCGTCGCAGAAATTCTTGAGGCATAGGATTCCAGTTGACTCACCGACATGCAAATACTCATCGAAGAGGTCAGCCGTTTGCCCAGTAGCAAGTTGTCGGATGGCACAAGTACACTTTTGCAACGCCGAGAGACTTTACCGACCGGTTGCGTCTGCACATGATTGAAAGTATTCAACACGGGTGGACAATGTGTTGACAATATGCATAAACAACCGTTTTGACATGCGAAAACGGTGCCGAAAGTAATCTTCTGGATACCGCGGCTGGTCGGAAAAATAGTCGGCAACGAGCCTTTCGTGGGCTCCCTCCCGATCACGAGGGATGGAGCAACGTTTTGATCTAGTTGGTTGAGGAGGAGGGGCGGGGGTATTGGCGCCGACATAGGCTTCATAGGCGGCACGATATTGTTCATAATATTCTTGTTCTTCACGCTCCGCTTCCGCAATGAGATCGGTGAAATCCATTTTTGAATTTTTTAGAGAGGGTTTGTGTGAGAGAGGAAGATATAGATGATTTAGTATGAAAAAGTATGAATGGGAGATAATTTGATGTGAAAAGTGGATGATGAATGTGTGTATTTATAGATGATTTTAGGATATAAAAAAAATATATCACAAAAATCCAAAAAAAACGTCCATAAACTGCTCTATTTTTTGGGAATCCAAAAATATTTTTTTTTTATTTTTGGTATTATTTCGAATTATTTATGATTTTTTTTAAAAAAAATATCAAATTTGCCAACGGCTTAGCCGTTGGCCAATCAAATCGTGCCACGTAGGGCTGCTCAACGGCACGGACGTGCTCTTAGCTAAAAGCAGCGCCGTGCCGCTAGCACGGACGGACAGCTCGCAGCGGCGGACGAACTCATCCTTGCCTCTGGCACGGACGGACGGACGCCAAAATTCCTACCTATGCGGATGCTCTAATTACAGCTATATGACCGATCTCCTACTTCCTGTTCCAAGATGGATTAGAATTTAGAAGTATTATTAACCCATTATCTATTCATAGATATTGTGCTTACATAAATCATCGAGAAAATGTAGTAATTAATAAAAGATGAGTATGTGTACTTAGGGGCGGACACACTTGCAAAGAGGGTAGGGCCGGGCTTGAGCCCTTACCCAAATTCTTTTTTTTTTTTTTTTTTTTTTATTTTTAAAAATTTTGAAAATTTATATTAAGTCCTTACCAAATCACTATTTATTGAAGAACAAATTCCTACTTGCAACCTTTACTGCTAACTTTTTCTGCATCTGCCTTGCCTGTATTGGTCTAAATTAAAAAGTACTCCCTCCGTCCGTGAATAGGAGTCCCGATTGGCCATTTTCATCCGTCCGCCATTAGGAATCCCGGTTAGACATTTTATCTTGGGAGTATAAAAAATGACCCCATTGTTCCCTTAATTTAGAAGCTGCAATTAATTTTAATCCACTTTGATTGCAATTTCTCACTCTCTCTCTTGATGTTAGATTTCATTATTCCAAAGAATAAAACAAATAATAATATAAATGGGTCTCACATTCCACTATCACACACTTTAATTATTACACTCAAACTTTTCTTAAAACCCACACCCAACTCAACCGGGACTCCTATTCACGGACGGAGGGAGTAAAAAAATAGGAATGATAGGAATTATATCTCCAATTCATAATTTAAATCTATCACTTTATTTAATAATAATAATAATAATAATAATTAGAAAGTCAAATTAATTATATGTGCTTCATCATAATAAATGTACATGTGAAATTTTGATCAAAGAAAAATGACAATCTAGAAAAGAGGGCTATATCATGTGTAGTATACTCTATCAATTAAGTCAAGGTAAGCTTTGAATTAATTTTCTGCTAACAAATCTATATAGGGAGAAAAACACCCATAGTTATTGAATTATTAGTTTAGTTCCAAAAGTCAAAAAAGGCTAATCCCAAAAAGAATGCTTACAGCTTACGATTAATTTGTACTCTCTCAATCACATAATAGACGTCACCGTTTGTTCTTATAATAATCATGGAATTGAAGTGAAAAGGTCTTTTAAGGATAAATTGAATACTCTGAATATTATAAAGTTGTGGAATTTGTAAAATTTTGGGAGAGGAAGAAATTAAAAGGTGTTGAAAAGCAGTTCTGACACTGTTTTAGTTAGACTATAAATATTGTATTCGGATGCCACATTTCTAAAACTTCAGGATTAGATCAGCAAGATGTGAAACACATTGTGTTCATAATTTAATTTTGAATCAACTCTTCATTTTTTTCATAGTAAATGAGCATTCATGCATAAATCCAAGAAGCCTGTGAGATTTCACAGAGAGCACACTCACTGCAAATTTTCTATGCAGTACCAAGTGAAGAAATTTTCATTTGTTTTGCTTGACATTTTTTCTTGAATTTATCACAATCTTCAACTACACATTTGCATCTTTAAATTTACAATGTGACCTACCTTTTTTAATTATTTATTAAAATAGTTACAATACTTATGAATTATGATTATTGCTTTGTTGGGGTCTTAATTGATGCATTAATTTAATGTTTAAGATGTTATTCTGCAAGCTAAAATGTTGAGCGGCAAAGATGAGAGAGAGGATAACAAACTGCTATATCTTAGAAATTTGGGCTTCCATATAACTAATTTAATGTGTATGGCTATCTTTCAGTTATCCAATATAAAGTGATCCAATAAAAATTAAAGTTTGGAATAAAGTGTACTCCCTCCGTCCGCCATTAGGAGTCCCGATCACTTTTGCGCACCCATTTTGTAAAAATAATACTCCCTCCGTCCCCTATTAGGAGTCACACTTTGACCGGGCACGGGTTTTAAGAAATGTAAAGAAAAGTTGGTTGAAAAAGTTAGTGAAATGTGAGACCTATTTTTTCATATTGGTTTTATAATAAAATGTGATTGAATTGAGTTAGTGGAATGTGAGACCTACTTACTATTTATGGTAAAACTGAAGTGTGACTCTTAATTGGGGAAGGACCGAAATGGAAAAATGTGACTCTTAATCGAGGACGGAGGGAGTAATAAATAGTTAAAGTGGAGAAATGGTAAAGTAAGAGAGAGAATAATGTTGAGAAGAGTCTTGTCAACATTATTCTCTCTCTTACTTTAACATTTATCCACTTTAACTATTTATTATCACTTTTACAAAACGGATGCACAAAAGTGACCGGGACTCCTAATAGCAGACGAAGGGGGTATTTATTTGTTATGGAAATAAGTGTGGATACCAATTTGTGATTTTCTAATTGTTGAGGGACCAAATAGAAAATAAAGGAACTTATGTTTTCTATATAAATAAGTTGTGGTTATGGTCCCCAGACGTCAGAAGAATTATTCGATATATCTGTATCCCCTACAGACTATTGTGAAGAACGTCTCTGATCCGTTTGGAAGATTCATAGCCGCTACAAAACAATTCCGCTTTTCTATTTTAGATGGATCAAGGTACGCTTCCGCTCTATGGTTTGTTAATTATTTTATCAGCTTATTGTAACATTGATTCTGCACAATTACTGTAATTGTCTTCTGAGAGCTTTATTTATATGCGTGGATATTGAGTGAAATTAATTGATATAAATGTGCAATGTTTATATACGTTACATGGAATAATATCAATTAATGATTAATTTAATTGTATTAAGTACAATTAAATTGTGTATTAATTTAGTCAATTTAATTTATTTTAGGTATAATTAAATTGTGAATTAATTATTTAATTTAATTGTATTAGGTTTAAATTAATTATTCAATTAATATGGTTTAAGTATAATTGAATTGTGAATTAATTATTCAATTTAATTGTATTAAGTACAATTGAATTGAGAATTAATTATTCGATTTAATGTGATTTATGTGCGTTTATTTTCGTAACGTAAACACATTCAAGAATTTGAATAATTAATTCACATAAAGTCTCTCAACTAATTAGCTAACTAATTGAGAATTAAGAATTCTTTTAAGAATTTAATTAACGTTTTAAATTCAATAATTATGATGCATCTCATGTTCCGTATGTTTATACTAATATTCAAAATAGATTAGTAAAAACATGACGTTGCAAAAGTAACCTCTCTTATCTAGACTTCTTTATTGCGAATATTGGGACGGTGAAGTGTGTGTGTGCATTTTAATGCGGATATTAGTCGGCCCAAAGTAAGATTATTATTTGGCACGAGATACACACATACCTGTGGTGATAAATACGTGATAATTATCTAGTTTATTGTGTGAGTAGTGTGATGTCCAAAGGTGGACATTGTTTGACATGATTTTATTGCCAGTGTTTGATCACTACAAAGAGGTTGCCACTTACAAGTTTATATTACTGTCTAAAGACTTGATTTGAATGTTGTGCCGGTACCTCGAGATGTTATCTTCTTATTTGAATTTTATAATGTGAGCATGACAGTATTTTGGTTTTGTTTATTTGTTCAGTTAAGATGTCTTCTGCTACTGTATCTACCAACATGCAAAACATTCCTATGTTGAATGGGTTTAATTTTAAGGATTGGAAGGACACTCTTCTGATCACTTTGGGCTGCATGGATCTTGACCTCGCGTTAATAACCGAGAAACCCGCCCCTCTTACGGATGAAAGTACCGCTGATCTTACCGCTGATCTTAAGCGGGACTTTGAGAGGTGGGAGCGCTCGAATCGCGTGAGTCTTATGATCATCAAGCGCGGCATCTCAGAGGCCTTTCGGGGCATGGCTTCTGAGGATACTGCTGATGCTAGTGAATACCTTGCCAAAATTGAGGAGCGTTTTGCTAAAAACGAAAAGTCTGAGACAAGTACGCTTCTTGCGAACTTGATCTCAATGAAGTATAAGGGCAAGAGGAACATAAGGGAGTACATCATGCAGATGTCTCGTATTGCTTCAAATCTGAAGGCGCACAAGCTTGAAGTCCCGAGGACTTACTTGTGCATTTGGTTTTACTCTCTCTTCCTACACAATTCAGTCAATTTAAGATCAGATATAACTGCCAGAAGGAGAAATGGTCTCTTAATGAGCCCATTTCATATTGTGTACACGAAGAGGAGAGACTGAAGTAAGATAGAGTTGAGGTTGCTCAACTAGCTACTAGCTCAAGCAATAAGGGAAAGGGCATTAAGCGAAAGCCTATTGAGAATGTTGTTGTGGACAAGGGGCCATCACAAAAGAAGCAACATAAGAAAAATGGTTGCTACTTTTGTGGTAAGCCTGATCACATGAAGAAAAATTGTGCCAAGTATAACGCTTGGCGTGCTAAGAAAGGTGCAGTTCTAGCTTTGGTCTATTCTGAAGTTAATTTAGCTTCAGTCCCTAATGATATTTGGTGGGTAGATTCAGGTGCTACTACTCACATAAGTTTATCAATGCAGGGCTGCCTGGGCTGCTGAAAGCTAACGGAGGACTTACCTGTATACTAGAAATCACGTTTCGAATGATTGAATACTGTAAAACTCTTATTTTAATCTTATTTTATTTTCCAAGGAATAAAACAGATTATTTTTGTCATAATGTTGATATGTTTTACATTTAATGGATGTTAATTGCATGTATAAATGTATAAGTTAACTTAACAAAGTCTAAGTTTTTGTTTTAGTAGACCGGTTGTGGGCGGCGTCCACTTTAAGGTAACACGGTCAGTCCTAAACAAAGAAAAATAAGAATTTCACGACCTACATGGAATTAGACTATCCATCGTGAAAGTTTGCAATGTCAATCCGCATATTTCTAAGCCTTACTGAAATAAGATAACATTGGTGTGGTAAAGCACTGAACGGATCTAACAGCAAGACTTGTCTTTGTGATATCTACTGAAAGACGAGATCTTGATAAATATTTGTTTCTTAATCAATGTAGGTTAGCATTGAGCATACAATATTGATTATGCATTACTTTGACTTATCAAATGGTGCGGGTTTTTCGTAACCCAATAATCCTGATATATTGGGTAGTGGTGATTAATATCTACCGGTGCTAGGATTGCTATTATATTGAATCGTGCGCGAGGTGAGTCTCGTTTGATAATATCCTCAAGAGGAGCGCGAAACAAGGTTTTATTATTCGTAACCTAGCTAGTTGGAGTTTGATCACTCTATGAATAATAAATAAGCGTTTCATGCTAAGTCCGCTCTTGGAACTAATAAGAAATTAATTAATTAAGTCCATAGCAAACATTAATTAATTAATGGACATTTTTATCTTAAGCGCGGGAAATGAAAGTTAAAACGGAAACCCGGATTACTTATAATTTCGGATTTGGATGGGGAGAGTTCAATATTACTTCTGTAGTGGCTGCTCGTAATATTCCAATTAAAGCTTATATTAAATTGTGGGTTCAATTTAATTAGTAAAAAGTAAATTGGATGAGCCTATATCCAAAACCTGTTCGAGTTTGTATACTAGAAATCATCTTTCGAGTGATTGAATACTATTAAAACTCTTATTTTATTTTCCAAAGGAATAAACAGATTATTTTCGTCATAATGTTGTTATGTTTTACATTTAATGGTTATTCATTACATGCTTAAATGTATAAGTAACTTAACAAAGTCTAAGTCTTTGTTTTAGTAGACCGGTTGTGGGCGTCGTTCACTTTAAGGTAACACGGTCAGTTTTGAACAAAGAAAAAGAAGAATTTCACAACCTAGATAGGCTTAGACTACCTATCGTGAAAGGTTGCAATGACAGTCTGATTATTTCTAAGCCTTACTGAAATAAGATGGCGTTGGTGTGGTATAGCACTGGATGGATCTAACAGCGAGACAGTCTTTATGCTATCTACTGAAAGACGAGGTCTTGTAAATTGTTATTTCTTAATCAATGTACGTTAGCATTGAGCATACGATATTGATTATCCACTACTTTGACTTACCAAATGGTGCGAGTTTTTCGCAACCCAATAAGCCTGGTATATTGGGTAGTGGTGATTAATATCTAGCGGTGCCAGAATTGCTATTATGTTGAATCGTGCGCGATGTGAGTCTCGTTTGATAATATCCTCAAGAGAAGCTTGAAATAAGGATTTATTATTCGGAACCTAGCTAGTTGGAGTTTAATTACTCTATGAATAATAAATAAGATTTTTTTGCTGAGTCCTCTCTTGGAATAAATAAGATATTAATTAATTAAGTCCACAGCAGACAATAATTAATTAATGGATGTTTCTATCTTAAGCACGAGAAATAAATATCAAGTAATGGAAACCCGAAGTACTTATAATTTCGAATTTGGATGGGGAGTGCAATATTACTTTTGTAGTGGCTCCTCGTAATATTCCAATTATAAGTTTATATTAAATTGGGTTTAATTTAATTAGTAAAGGAGGAGCCCATATCCAAAGCCTTCCATAGATTCCTGTCTGGGCCCAATATGTTGCTGGGGTTTGGTGCCCCTTGCACAGCGGAAGACTAGTACAAAACAAATAAATCAGACACGGATTTATTTGACCGATTATGCAATAAATAAATTCACATCTTAAACCGATAATTGCATGCTAGAACGCAAATAATTCATGCTCATAGAAAGTAAATCCTAAAACATGAATTCTACGGTTTAGAGTTACCGATTTGATTCTCCAAAGAATCGTCGATTGCTCGCGCCTTCTCCACGTGATGATCTTCAATACTAGACCACGGATCTTCTCTCTAGTTCCCAAACTGTAGTTCAATATCAGTGTGGACTGATCTTACAAGAATACTAGGACTTAAATAAAGAAGACAGAAGAAATCCTTTTGAGAATAGGTGAAGAATTCGAAATTCTCCACAGCTGGAGATTTTTTAAATTTTCGAAAATTTTTAAGAATTAAAAATTGTGTTAATTCTGTCTCCTTTATTCTCCTATTTATATTAAGTTCCTTTTGGGCCCAGACAGGGATCTATGGAAGGTTTTGGATATGGGCTCCCCCAATTAGCTTTTTACTAATTAAATTGAACCAACAATTTAATACAAGCTTTAATTGGAATATTACGAGCAGCCACTACAGAAGTAATATTGAACTCTCCCCATCCAAATCCGAAATTACAAGTAATCCGGGTTTCCACTTTGTTTATTATTTATTTCCCGCGCTTATAAATATCCATTAATTAATTAATGTCTGCTATGGACTTAATCAATTAACATCTTATTAATTCCAAGAGTGGACTTAGCAAGAAACATTTATTTACTATTCATAGAGTAATAAAACTCCAACTGGCCAGTTTTCCGAATAATAAAACCTTGTTCGAGCTCCTCTTGAGGACATTATCAAACGAGACTCACCTAGCGCACGTTTCAACATAATAGCAATCCTAGCACCGCTAGATATTAATCACCACTACCCAATATATCAGGATTATTGGGTTGCGAAAAACCCGCACCATTTGATAAGTCAAAGTAGTGCATAACCAATACCGTATGCTCAATGCTAACATATGTAGATTAAGAAATAGTATTTTATCAAGACCTAGTCTTTCAGTAGATAGCATAAAGACACGTCTTGCTGTTAGATTCGTTCAGTGCTATACCACACTAATGTCATCTTATTTCAGTAAGGCTTAGAAATATGCGGACTGACATTGCAACCTTTCACGATAGGTAGCCAAAGCCTATCTAGGTTGTGAAATTCTTCTTTTTCTTTTGCAAAGCATTGGATAGATCTGACCGTGTTACCTTAAAGTGGACGCCGCCCACAACCGGTCTACTTTTGTTTGCTTCTTATACATTTAAATGTTTATAAAACATCTTATAAATGCACAAGCAAACACAATGTAATAATAATAGTGATTCTATTCGTGCGAAACTGCTCGAATAATACTGAATCGGGTTAAAAGTGGATTATAGAGTTTTACGTATACAAGCAAGATTCTATTCGAGCGAAACTTGCTCGAAACATGCTTTTCAGTATACCGAACCTAACATATGTGACTTATTATAAATAGGAGAATAAAGGAGACAGAAAAATAGTTGTTTTTTAATAAAAATTTTCGCCCCCCTCTCTACTTAGAAGAGGGACGATTTTCTCTCCTTTGTGGGAAAGGTTTTCCATCTTCTTTATTTAAGTCCTAGTACACTGGTGAGATCAGCCCACCCTGATATCAGTTTATAGTCTGGAACCAGACAGAAGATCTGTGGTTTTGTACTAAAGATCTTCACGTGGAGAAGGCGCTAGCTATCTTTGATTCTTTGGAGAATCATCAAGGTATAATGGGAGTTTCAAAGCAATAGCGTCGAATGAGTCCGGGGTGACCACCAGAACCGCCGATCTCCGAGCAATAGCGCCGAACGAGTGGGAGTTTCGAAGCGATCACGTGGCGGCGTGAATACGAGCATGGGCTCGTCCACGCCGCCGACGAGACCGTGGATTCGGCCTTCTCCCCAGACAAGACGGCGGTGGAACAAGGCGGAGCTCGCTGCTCGTCCGAGAGCAGCGGCTATCACCTCCTCCGCGTAAAGACCTAAACCTAAACCTAACCCTAACCCGAATCGGATTCCTGGATGTGCGACGCCGAGCCGAGAGCTTCGCCGCCATGGGTGGACGTCGCTAGCTTAGGGCGAATCGCCGTCGGTGGAAGCAAGGTGCCGGAGCAGCGCGGCTATGGCCGCGTGATCGGCGACGTCGACAAAAGGGTTTTTCTTGGCGCTCAAATGCCGGAGAGGGAGAAGGAAGCAGCCGTGCGGTCGCGCGGGCTGCCGGCGACAGCTGGTCGGCGAAATCGCCGTTCGGCAAGACGCTGCCGGTAGATTTTCATCGTTCGTAGTGCGTGCCAACCTCGTACGACGAGATAATGATGAAATGTTATTTTAATGATTATTTGATTCCTAAATTAAAAGATATTATTAAAATATTATTATTTAATGGAAATAAAATATTTTGGGAAGATTTCCCTAGATTTTAGGAATATTTAGATTATTAACTATATCTATGGAAATAAATATATTTATTTAATTCCTAGATGATATGGACAAGAATAATTTTATAGTTTCATGATTATTTTATATATATCTTTATAAGGATAGATATGTACGATTCCATTAAATAATATAATATTATTCTCTTCCGAATCTTAATAAGGAATAAATTTAAGTTTATTTATTCATGTCCGTCAAAGATATAGATAATTAATTATTTTAGATAAATCTTATTGAAGACATGAATTTGGATTAAACTTTAGTAATTAATATATCATCCTTTAATAAGATGTTTAAAAGATTATAAAAGATTTAATTATCCAGTCAATTAAATACCAACAAAATTTAATTAAGCCTTTAATCTGCACTGAGGCTAAGGATAATTAATGAAAAACCATAACTTAAGTATCTAAGCGATAATTACGAACTAAGTTTGTATATGGTCTCCATCGATTGGTCCACAACTTATGAAGCTAGTTTCTGAATCTTATCGCCACCCATGCTGTGGGGACAATAATCCTAAGAAATAGCGAGTTTATATAGGTGGACTTCTCAAATGTAAATAGTATGGACTAGAAAGTAGTTTCCAATATTATCGCCACCCATGCTGTGGGGACAATTATCCTAAGAAATTATAAGTTTCAGAAGTCCAAACAGAACTTACGAGATAGCTTGGTCTTGTTATCAACGCATGAGCATTGTTATGGGAGTGTGTTGTAGAAACAAGATTATGTAATGCTAAATCTGATGGTCCTGCTTAGGCAACATTTGGCGGCCATGCCGTGCTGCGGTCTCTGGACTATTCGTCGGTGTTGTGACCAGTAAAATTGTTAAAATTTTAATGCGTATTGACTTCTGCTTGAGGGTACAAAATTTTAATTTTACAGTTGTGAGAATTTGAAAAGTTTTATGGTTAATCTCCTCAATTTCATCACATAATTTTATGACAAATAGTAAATATTCTGTTTTGCAGTGCAAACTAAATCGTCAACATGTCACTTAATCCTCTTTCTGCAATTCTTAAAGAACACAAACTCGAGGGCCAAAATTACATAGAATGGAAACAAAATTTGGACATCGTTCTCATGGCTGATGAGTACAAATTTGTGCTCACTACTCCACGGCCCCCAGTGCTGGCGGCTAACGCTGCGCAGGCAGTGCGAGATGCGCATATCCGGTGGCATAAGGCGAATGAGATGGCTAAGTGTTATATGTTGGCCTACATGTCAACAGTGCTTAGACATCAGCATGCCGCCATGGCTACTGCCGCCGATATCATGCAAAACCTCACAAATCTCTTTGGTACTCAGAATCGAACGACTAAATCTCAAGCCTTTCGGAGTATCATGTGCAAGACTATGAAGGAAGGCTCATCTGTGAGGGACCATGTCCTTGAGATGATGAGCCACCTCAATCAAATTGAGGTTTTGGGAGGCGTCATTGATGCCGAGTCCCAAGTTACTATCATCCTTCAGAGTTTGCCCCCTAGCTTTCAGCAGTTCCAGCTCAACTTTGAGATGAACAAGAGAAATTACACCTTGGCTGAGTTGTTGGTTGAACTTCAGTCGCCAGAGGATCTCATTAACCAAGCTAAGGCTGCGATGGTTAGTTCGTCACATCATTCCTCTGGCCCTAGGCCTGGCGCAGGAAAGAAGAAAGTGACGAACCAGGTCGCACCTAAGGAAGCTAAGGGAAAGAGAAAGAGGAGGTCGGGAAAGAAGCAAACAGGAAAGTGTTTCAGGTGTGGAGAAAAGTGGCATTGGAAGCCAGACTGCCCTAAAAAGGGTAAGGCTACAGGTATGCACCAAGCTCTAGTTGTCGAGTCAAGTTTGGCTTTGACTTCATCTCATACTTAGGTTATAGACACTGGAGCGACTGATCATATTTGTTTTGATCCTGACTTAATGCAGGTGACAAGACGGCTATATGATGGTGAGATTCAACTGGGCGACGCTACTAAAGTGGTGGCCGTAGCAGTGGGAGACGTATATTTGCGTTTTAGTAGTGATAGATTTTTGGTTATGAAGAATGTTTTGTTGATACCTTCTTTTAGAAGAAATTTAATTTCAGTTTCTAAATTGGTTTTTTATGGATATTCGATTTCTTTTAATGACAGTTGTGTTATTAAGAAAGATGGTTCTTATATCTGTCGTGGTATCATGGAAAACAATCTGTACACAATCATATGTACACAATTTAATAATCGCAAATTAGAACTCAATAATGCATCGAAAATTTCAAAAAAAAGAAAGGAACCTTCAAGTTCAATGAATGAAACGTACTTATGGCACCTTGACTTGGTCATGCCAACCAAAGGAGGATTCAAACTCTCGTGGATCAAGACCTTCTTAAAGGACTCGATACTGAATCATTTTCCACGTGTGAATCCTGCTTGGAAGGCAAGATGACTAAGAGACCTTTTAGGGTGAAAGGTAATAGGGCCAAGGAAGTACTAGAACTCGTTCATACTGATGTGTGTGGACCAATGTCAACCAAGGCAAGAGGCGGCTTTCGCTATTTCATCATCTTTATTGATGATTACTCGAAAGTTGGATATGTTTATTTGATGCGCTTTAAGTCTGAAGCTTTTGACAAGTTCAAGGAGTTTAAGGCTTATGCTGAGACGCATCATGGAAAACGTATCAAAAGCCTGCGATCTGATCGCGGAGGCGAATATCTCAGTGCCGAGTTTTTTGGACTACTTATCGGTAGAGGGAATTGAATCCCAACTGACTGAGCCGGGCACACCCCAGCAGAATGGCGTAGCTGAAAGAAGGAACAGGACCTTGTTAAACATGGTTCGATCGATGATGAGTTATGAACGACTGCCTATTTCATTTTGGGAACATGCCTTGCTTTCCGCGAGCCATATTTTAGATAATTTACCGTCAAAATCTGTTCCTGCCACTCCATATGAGTTGTGGAATGGGGCGCAAGCCCAACTAGAGCATCTCAAGATATGGGGGTGTCCAGCTCATGTTTTCGAAAAGGATCCAACTAAGCTGGACTCAAGGATAGAGGAATGTTTGTTTATAGGATACCCCAAAGGATCGAAAGCTTATGAATTCTATAGTCTCCGAGACAAGAAAGTCATTGTGAGTACTCATGCGAAATTCTTAGAGGATGACTTTGTTATGAATCATGAACCCAGCAGTGAGGTGGCTCTTGAAGAGCTCACTTCAGTCACAAGTTCCATTAACCAAGAACAAGTACCTATAGTACAACCAATTCCCGAACCTTCAACTTCTACACCTAAACTTGTAGTGCTGCGCCGCAGTAGGAGGGTCTCTCATGAGCCCGAAAGGTACATTGGTTTGGGAGAATCTATGGATCACTCCTCGGACAGCAATGTACCAGATCCCTGGAATTTTGCAGAGGCGCAGGCGGATGTCGATCATTGCCAATGGGTAAGTGCAATGGATTCGGAACTACTATCAATGATAGACAAAGACGTCTACGATTTATCTTTCCTACCCGAAGGCTGTACTGCTATTGGGAGTAAGTGGATATACAAACGTAAACGTGGACCCGATGGACGAGTTAAAGTCTTTAAGGCAAGACTAGTGGCTAAGGGGTATACCCAAAAGGAAGGTGTCGATTACGACGAGACCATCTCCCCGGTGGCCATGCTCAAATCGATCCGGATTCTATTGTCTATAGAAGCTTACATGGATTGGGATGTGTGGCAGATGGACGTTAAGCCTGCGTTCTTGAACGATAGTCTTGAGGAGACCATCTACAAGGAACAACCCGAGGGTTATGCCGTCAAGAGCAAAGAGCACATGGTTTGGAAGCTTAAGAAGGCCATTTATGGCCGCAAGCAAGCATCTAGATCATGGAATCAGTGTTTCGATCAGACTGTTCACAAGTTTGGATTCGAAAAATTCCCTAACGAGAGCTGCGTGTACAAGAAGGTCGAAAAAGGGAATGTAGATGACATTCTTCTAATTGGAAACAATAAAAAGATGTTGTCATCAGTACGAACGTGGTTATCAAACCAGTTCGAGATGAAGGATATGGGAGACGCTGGACACATTCTAGGTATCAAGGTCCTTAGGGACCGTGGGAAAAGGATGTTGTGCTTATCTCAAGAACCCTACATCGACACTGTACTTAGCCGTTTTAGCATGCAAGATACCAAGAAAGGTTTCTTACCTTTTAGACATGGCATTCATTTATCTCAAGAGATGTGTCCTAAGACAACGTCTGAGTAGCTGAGATGAGAAGAATACCATATGCTTCGGCAGTTGGTAGTCTCATGTATGATATGCTTTGTACGAGGCCTGATATTTGCTTTGCTGTTGGCATGGTAGCAAGATATCAGTCAAATCCGGGCCAACGACATTGGACCGCAGTAAAGAACATTCTCAAGTACCTTAAACGGACTAAGGACTATGTTCTAGTTTACAAAGCAGGCGAGCTATGTCCTTTGGGATATACTGATTCAGACTTTCAAGCTGATCAATACTCGGGGAAATCTACTTCTAGTTATATGTTTACCTTAGGAGGTGGAGCCGTAATTTGGAAGAGTGTAAAGCATAAATGCATTGCAGACTCTACCATGGAAGCCGAATATGTGGCCGCTTCGGAGGATGCAAAGGAGGTTGTATGGCTCAAGAACTTTCTTATGGACTTGGTGTGGCTACGAATCTGCCCAAGAGCATCACCATTTATTGTGACAATTCTGGTGCTGTGGCAAATTCGAAGGAACCAAGAGCTCACAAAGCGAGCAAACACATAGAGAGGAAGTATCAAATCATTAGAGATATAGTGCAGAGAGGAGACATACAAGTGGTCAAGATTGCGTCAGAGAACAACCTGGCAGATCCTTTTACAAAGGCATTAGTGGTCAAACCGTTCGAGCGCCATGTGGAAGGAATCGGAGTTCGGTTCGCTCGAGACCTCAACTCGCTTTCAGTATAAGTGGGAGAATTAGACGTAATGCACATTTTTTTTGTATACTCGAAAGCTATTTTGAGTATAAGTGGGAGATTGTTAGAGTTTGTATACTAGAAATCACCTTTCGAGTGATTGAATACTATTAAAACTATTATTTTATTTTCCAAAGGAATAAACAGATATTTTTATCATAATGTTGTTATGTTTTACATTTAATGGATGTTTATTACATGTTTAAATGTATAAGTAACTTAACAAAGTCTAAGTCTTTATTTTAGTAGACCGGTTGTGGGCGTCGTTCACTTTAAGGTAACACGGTCAGTTCTGAACAAAGAAAAAGAACAATTTCACAACCTATATAGGCTTAGACTACCTATCGTGAAAGGTTGCAATGTCAGTCCGATTATTTCTAAGCCTTACTGAAATAAGATGACGTTGGTGTGGTATAGCACTGAATGGATATAACAGCGAGACACTGTCTGGGCCCAATATGTGACTTATTATAAATAAGAAAGTTTACTCACTTTCTAAATATGGAAAGTTTATCTCTCATACTTTTCCCACTTTTTCTTATCTCTCTCATACTTTACTCACTTTTTCTCTCTATCTCTCTTACTTTACCTACTTTTTCTCCTCATCTCTCTTACTTTACCAATTAACCCATGCCGAACAACAATATATCTATTGTTTGTGGACGGAGGGAGTATTAAATTGGGTATAATTTAATTAGTAAAAAGCTAATTGGAGGAGCCCATATCTAAAGCCTTCCATAGATCCCTGTCTGGACCCAATATGTGGCTTATTATAAATAGGAGAATAAAGGAGACAGAAAAATAGTTGTTTTTTAATCAAAATTTTCGCCCCCTCTCTACTTAGAAGAGGGACGATTTTCTCTCCTTTGTGGGAAAGGTTTTCCATCTTATTTCTTTAAGTCCTAGTACACTGGTGAGATCAGTCCACCCTGATATCAGTTTACAGTCCGGGAACCAGACAGAAGATCTGTGGTTTTGTACTAAAGATCTTCATGTGGAGAAGGCGCTAGCTATCTTCGATTCTTTGGAGAATCATCAAGGTATAATGGTTAAACCGTAGAAAAGCATGTTTTAGGTTTCAATTAATTTAAAGCATGTTTTATTTTAGTTATGAGCATGATACATGTGATAATTATGCGAATAGAATTTGTCTAAATAATCTGCTAAATAGATCAGAATTATTATGTAATTGATTTATGTGAGCGCTTCCGCTGCCAACCCCTTCAATTGGTATCATAGCCAATCTTTGGCTCTGATTATTTGGATATAAATTTCGCGAAATTCATGTATGCATGCGTTTTTGTTTTCGAAGCATGTTCTTGTTTTTAGTTGTTATTTATTATGCATGATAAACTCAAGAACAATCGAAACAAAGAACTCACATATTTCGAACGCACGAGACGTGCGATTCGTCGGCGCTTGCGCCGAGACGAATCGCGCTACATGCGATCGATGAAGGGTTTTCGAGCGAGTGGGAGCGACAGGGCGATTGAACGGCGACGCACAGACGAGGGTGACCTCGTGCGTGCCGCCGGTGTGACCGCTGGAAGGATTTGGCTCTGATTATATGGATTTAAATTTCGCAAAATTCATGTATGCATGTGTTTTTAGATTACGAAGCATGTTAATGTATTTTATTGTTTATTTTATCCATGATGAAAGAACTACCAATCAAAAGAACTTGAATTTTTGATCGTACGAGGCGTGCGATTCGTTGGCGCTTGTGCCGGGATGAATCGCGCTACATACGATCAGAGAGGGTTGTCGATCGTAGTGGGAGTATGTGGCGGCGGTCTTGCGGCGATGTGAAAACGGGCGTGGGCTCGTCCACACCGCCGCCTGACCGCGCGCTCATGGAACTCCGGCGCTGCGGAAATCGACAGCGGAGAAGGAAGAGCAGCGGCTGATCTTCCGTCGAGAAAACCCTAACCCTAAACCTAGTCGAACCCGAGTTCATGTGATGATGAATCGAGAGCAGCGTCGCAGGCTTCAGGCAACGTCACTGACGGCAGAGGAAGTTCAGTTGGAGAAGCGCGGTGGCGGCTGTGTATCAGCTGACGGCGACGGAGGAAGCGAGCGATGCAGTAAGCATCCTCGTGGTGACCGGCGTTTTAACGCCGGAGAAAGGAAGGAGGAAGCAGCCGCGTTTTTCGCGCGGGCTGTCGGCGGTCGCTGGACGGCGAAATCACCGTTCTGTTGAGCGAATCATTGGCGTATCTTTGTCGATCATTGTTGTGCAAACCACGTACGATGAGATATCGATGATAGAATATTTTAATGTTTATTTAATTCCATAATTAAAAGATATCATTAAAATAATACTCCCTCCGTCCCAAGGAAGATGACCCTTTTCTTGGGCGGCACGGGATTTTATGCAAATTTATTTTGTGTGTTGAGAGGAGAGAGTAAAGTAAGAGAGAGGGAATAAAGTAGAGATAAAGGTGTTTCCATATTAAGTAATGGGTCATCTTAGTTGGGACAAACTAAAAAGGAAAGTGGGTCATCTTCAATGGGACGGAGGGAGTATTATTTATTGGAAAAATATTTTGGGAAGATTTCCCTAGATTTTAGGAATATTTTTTATTCTTTTCTATATCTATGGAATTTTATATATCCTAGAAGATATAGATAAGAATAATTTAATAGTTTCCTAAATATTATGTACTCTCTCCGTCCACGATTAAAAGTCTCATTTCTAAATGACACGGGTTTTAAGAAATGTTAAGAAAAGTGGGTGGAAGAAAGTTAGTGAAATAGGGATCCCACTTGTATATATTAGTTTTAAATGATATGTGAGTGGAATGAGTTAGTGGAATGTGGGGTCTCTTTACCACTTATGGTAATTATGAACCGAGACTCTTATTCGTGGACGGAGGGAGTATGTATAATCCTAATTAGGATATATATGTAAGATTACATTAAATAATATAATTATTTTTCTTCCTAATCTTGAACATGGATATAATTTGAATTTAATTTTTCATGTCTAATTAAGATTTAAATAATGTACTTTATTTTAGATACATCTTATAGTATGACATGAATAAGAATTAAATTCTAGATTAATTAATTCTTAAACTAAGATTCTTAAAGATAATAAAAGATTTAATTATCCAGTAAATTAAATGCCAATAGAATTTAAATAGACTTAATCTGCCTTAAGGCTAAGGATAATTAATGAAAAACCATAACCCAAATATCTAAGCGATAATTTTGAACTTAAAGTTTATATATGATCTCCATCGGTTGGTCTGCCAAATTTTATGAAGCTTGTTTCTAATATTATCGCCACCCGTTATGTGGGGACAATAATCCTACGAAATAGTAAGTTCACGAGGGCGGACTTCTCACATAATAAATAGAATGGACTAGAAAGTGGTTCCTAATATTATCGCCACCCATTATGTGGGGACAATAATCCTAAGGAACTGCGAGTTTCAGAGTTCAATCAGAATTTATGAGATAGCTTGATTTTGTTATCAGCACATGAGCATTGTCATGGGAGTGTGTTGTAGAAATAAAATCTGATGGTCGTGCTTAGGGAACATTATGTGGTCTCTGGACTATTCGTCGGTGTTGTGACCAGTAAAATTGCCAAAATTTTAATGCGTATTAACCTCTTATGGAAGGGACAAAATTTTAATTTTGCTATTGTAAGATTTTGAAAAGTTTTATGGTTAATATACTCAATTTTCTTACATAAGTTAATGACAAATAATAAATTTTGGATATCGTTCTCACAGCAGAAGAGTATAAGTTTGTGCTCACTATTCCACAGCCTCCGGTTCCCGCGGCTAACGCAGCAGTGGGAGTTCAGAATGTGCATAAACGGTGGCATAAGGCGAATGAGATGGCTAAGTGCTACATGTTGGCATGTATGTCTTCAGTACTCAAGCATCAGCATTCTGCCATGGCGACTGCCGCCGAGATTATGCAAAATCTTGCAAATCTTTTTGGTACTCAAAATCGAACGGCTAAGTCTCAAGCTTTTCGGGAAGACTATGAAGGAAGGCACATCTTTGAGGCAACATTTCCTCGAGATGATGAGGCACCTCAACCAGATTGAGGTTTTGGGAGGGACGATTGATCCCGAGTCCCAGATTACTATAATCCTTCAGAGTCTTCCCCCTAGCTTCCAGCAGTTCAAGCTCAACTTTGATATGAACAAGCGGGATTACACTTTGGCTGAGCTGCTGACTGAGCTTAAGTCGGTGGAGGACCTCATGGTTCAGGCTAAGGTAGCTATGCTGAGTTTGCCACCTAATTCCTCTGGCTCTAAGCCTCGCACTGGAAAGAAAAAGGCGTCGAACCCAGTTGCAGCTAAGAATGTTACGGGTAAGAAGAAGAAGAAGGCCAACAAAAAGCCTACTGGAAAATGCTTCAAGTGTGGAGAGAAAGATCATTGGAAGCCAGACTGTCCTAAAAATGGCAAGGCTACAGGTATGCACCATGCTCTAGTAGTCGAGTCATTTTTGGCTTCGGCATCTACTAATATGTGGGCTATTGATACTGGAGCAATTGATCATATATGTTTTAATCCTGACTTAATGCAGGTGAAAAGATGGTTACATGATCGTGAGATCGAAGTCCAGCTGGGCGACGCTACTAAAGTGGCGGCCGTTGCAGTGGGAGACGTTTATTTACGTTTTAGTAGTAATAGATTTATGATTTTGAAGAACGTTTTGTTGATACCTTCTTTTAGAAGAAATTTAATTTCAGTTTCTAAATTGTCTTTTGATGGATATTCGATTTCTTTTAATGACAATTGCGTTATTAAGAAAGACGGTTCTTATATCTGTCGTGGTATCATGGAAAACAATCTGTACACAATCACTTCTACACAGTTTAATCAAAGTAAATCAGAAGTCAATGCTACATCGAAAGTTACAAAGAAAAGACTAGTGGCTAAGGGGTATACCCAAAGGGAAGGCATTGATTACGATGAGAACTTCTCCCTAGTAGCCATGCTCAAATCGATCCGTATCCTTTTGTCTATAGCAGCTTACATGGATTGGGAAGTATGGCAGATGGACGTTAAGACTACGTTTTTAAACGGAAGTCTTGAGGAGACCATCTATATGGAACAACCCGAAGGCTATGTGGTAAAGGGAAAAGAACACATGGTTTGGAAGCTTAAGAAGGCCATTTATGGCCTCAAGCAAGCATCTAGATCATGGAACCAGTGTTTTGATCAAATTGTTCAAAATTTTGGATTCTAAAAGATGTTGTCATCAGTACGAACTTGGTTGTCCAGCCAGTTCGAGATGAAAGATATGGGTGTTGCGGGACACATTCTCGGTATCAAGGGTCTTCGCAACCGTGCAAAGAGAACGTTATGTTTATATCAAGAGTCTTACATCGATATAGTACTTATACGATTTAGCATGCAAGATGCCAAGAAAGGTTTCTTACCTTTTAGACACAACATCCATTTATCTCAAGAGATGTGTCCAAAGACAGCATCTGAGATAGCAGAGATGAGAAGGATATCATATGCCTCGGCTATTGGTAGTCTCATGTATGTTATGCTTTGTGCATGACCTGATATTTGCTTTGTTGTTGGCATGGTAGCAAGATATCAATCAAATCCGGGTCAAGGACATTGGACTGTCGTAAGGAACCTACTCAAGTACCTTAATCGGACTAAGGACTATGTTCTAGTTTACAATGCAGCCAAGCTCTGTCCCTTAGGATATACAGATTCAGACTTTCAAGCTGATGTAGATTCGAGAAAATCAACTTTCGGATATGTGTTTAACTTAGGAGGTGGAGCTGTAATTTGGAAGAGTGTATTGCAGACTCTACCATGGAAGCTGAATATGTGGCCTCTTCGGAGGCTGCAAAAGAGGCTATATGGCTTAAGAACTTCCTTCTGGACTTAGGTGTGGTTACGAATACGCCCAAGAGCATTACCATTTATTGTGACAATTCTGGTAGCATGGAGAATTCGAGGGAACCACGGGCTCATAAAGCGAGCAAGCACATAGAGAGGAAGTATGATATCATTAGAGATATAGTGCAGAGAGGAGACATACAAGAGGTCAAGATTGAGTCAGAAAACCACCTGGTAGATCCTTTCACGAAGGCATTAGCGGTCAAACCATTGGAGAGCCATGTTGAAGGAATGGGAGTTCGACTAATACAAGACCTCAATCCGCTTTCGGTATAAGTGAGAGAATTAGACGTTAGCACATTTTTTTTGTATACTCGAAAGTGTTTTGAGTATAAGTGGGAGATTGTTAGAGTTTGTATACTAGAAATCACGTTTCGAGTGATTGAATACTGTAAAACTCTTATTTTACTCTTATTTTATTTTCTAAGGAATAAAACAGATTATTTTTGTCATAATGTTGTTATATTTTACATTTAATGGATGTTAATTGTATGTTTAAATGTATAAGTTAACTTAACAAAGTCTAAGACTTTGTTTTAATAGACCGGTTGTGGGCGGCGTCCACTTTAAGGTAACACGGTCAGTCCTAAACAAAGAAAAAGAAGAATTTCACGACCTAGATGGAATTAGACTATCAATCGTGAAAGGTTGCAATGTCAATCCGCATATTTCTAAGCCTTACTGAAATAAGATGACATTGGTGCGGTAAAGCACTGAACGGATCTAACAGCAAGACTTGTCTTTGTGATATCTACTGAAAGGTGAGGTCTTGATAAATATTTGTTTCTTAATCAATGTAGGTTAGCATTGAGCATACGGTATTGATTATGCATTACTTTGACTTATCAAATGGTGCGGGTTTTTCGTAACCCAATAATCCTGATATATTGGGTAGTGGTGATTAATATCTGGCGGTGCTAGGATTGATATTATATTGAATCGTGCACGAGGTGAGTCTCTTGTGATAATGTCCCCAAGAGGAGCGCGAAACAAGGTTTTATTATTCGGAACCTAGCTAGTTGGAGTTTGATCACTCTATGAATAATAAATAAGCATTTCATGCTAAGTCCGCTCTTGGAATTAATAAGAAATTAATTAATTAAGTCCATAGCAGACATTAATTAATTAATGGACATTTTTATCTTAAGCGCGGGAAATGAAAGTTAAAACGGAAACCCGGATTACTTATAATTTTGGATTTGGATGGGGAGAGTTCAATATTACTTCTGTAGTGGCTGCTCGTAATATTCCAATTAAAGCTTATATTAAATTGTGGGTTCAATTTAATTAGTAAAAAGTAAATTGGATGAGCTCATATCCAAAACCTTCCATAGATCCCTGTCTGGGCCCAAAAGGAACTTAATATAAATAGGAGAATAAAGGAGACAGAAATAATATTCATTATTTGCTTAAAATTTTCGTCCCCCTCTCTCTGTAGGGATCGAAATTTTCTCCTAATTGGAGAAGGATTTCTTCTGTCTTCTTTATTTAAGTCCTAGTATTCCGGTGAGATCAGCCCACACTGGTATTGGAGTACAGTTCGGGAACCAGAGAGAAGATCTGTGGTCTAGTATTCAAAGCGTCACGTGGAGAAGTCGATAGCCATCGTCAATTCTTTGGAGAATTAATTATGTATTATTTCTGCACCGTAGAAAAGCATGTTTTAGGTTTCTATATACTTAAAGCATGATCAATTCAAGTTATGAGCATAATACATGTGAGAATTACGCGATTTGAATTTGTCTAAATAATCTGCTAAATAGATCTGATTATTATGTGATTTATTTGTTCAATTAATTATTTAAATTATGAAATCGATGCGCTTCCGCTGCCAGATCCTTCAAGTCACACTCACATTTGGGGATGTCAAGCTGAAGCTAGGCCTTACAAGCCAAATGAAAGGAAATTGGACTCTAAAACTGTGAGCAGCTACTTTATTGGTCCAGAAAAGTCAAGGGGTTACAAATTTTACGATCCTACCACAAGAACAATTTTTGAGATGGGAAATGCGGTGTTCTTTGAGGATGTTGAGTTTGGGGGGAAGAATGAAATAAGGGACATTACTTTTGAGGAGGAATCTATAATCATTCCTACTACTGCTTCTAACAATGCTCTGATTTCTATTTCTGACATTGAAGAAGAAGCAGATCAAGAACCTCAAGAAAATGATGTTATAAATGCACAACTCCAAGATGATAATCTCAATGAGGACCAACATCATGTTGATGAGATTATTCAAGTTCAACCTCAACCAACCTCAAGAACTGATGCCAATAAGGAGGTCCACTAGAGAAAGGAGAAATGTCATTCATGATGATTATGTGGTTTTTCTCGCTGAAAATGAGGATAATATTGGTTTGAAAAACAATGACCCCGTCACTGTTGATCAAGCAATGAAGGATCCTTAATTTGAGAAGTGGATCCAAGCCTTCAATGAGGAATATAAGTCAATGCTATTTAATGAATTTTGGGATATTTACCCATTACCTGAAGGTGTGAAACCCATTGGTTGCAAATGGATTTTTTAAGACCAAAAGGGATTCAAAGGGTAATGTGGATAAATTTATATAGAAACTTTATCTCCGGTTTCTTCGAAAGACTCATTCAGAATAATCATGGAATTAGTAGCACATTTTAATCTGGAGCTACATCAGATGGATGTTAAGACAACGTTTCTCAATGGTGAACTTGAGAAAACGATTTATATGGAGCAACCAGAAGGTTTTGTGGTCGGAGACCCAAAGAAAATGGTTTGCAGACTTAAGAAATCCATTTATGGGCTCAAGCTGGCCTCTCGTCAATGGTACCACAAATTTCATGAAGCAGTTCTCTCATTCGATTTCGAAAAGAATGTTATTGATGATTGTGTGTATCACATGTTCAGTGGGAGCAGATGCATCTTCTTAGTACTATATGTCGCTGACATATTGATTGCCACAAATGATAAGGAAATGTTGCACGATACCAAGAATTTTCTCTCAAAGAAATTTGACATGAAAGATCTCGGGGAAGCCTCTTTTGTATTAGGAATCGAGATTCATCGAGATCGCTCTCGTGATATACTACGATTGTCACAAAAGGGATATATTGAAAAAGTGCTAAAAAGGTTTGAGATGCATGGTTACAAGCCTATAGACACCCCGTTGCTAAAGGAGACAAGTTTAGTCCTGCTCAATGCCCTAAAACAAGTCTTGAGATTAATGAGATGAAAAAGTATCCATATGCTTCGGCTATTGGAAGTCTCATGTATGCCCAAGTATGTACTAGACCCGATTTAGCTTTTATTGTTAACATGTTGGGAAGGTATCTCAGTAACCCAGGAATGGATCATTGGAAAGCAGCAAAACGGATTATGAGATATTTACAGAGAACAAAAGATTACATGCTCAAATACAGAAAATCAGATCATTTGGAGATCATTGGGTATTCTGATTCTGATTTTGCTGGATGCCAAGATAGTAGGAGATCCACCTCGGGTTATGTATTTCTGCTGGCTGGAGGAGCCATTTCATGGAGAAGTGCTTAGCAGACACTTGTGGCACCTTCCACCATGGCAGCAGAATTCATAGCCTATTATGAGGCATTGACAGAGCTCGAGAGTGCAGTGCAGGTGCAGTGTGATATGTGTCACTCGATCTAACAGGTCCAGAGGATTCGACTAGACTTCAGAGGCTAGAAGATCATGAAACTTATCAGAAAGGGGTCGTTGGGTGCACTCTGTTCCTTCAAAAACCTCAACCCACTATACTAAAACTTAGCACAGGGAATTAAAGGATCGATCCCACGAGGACGAAGGTGCTACGAAACTGCATTTGAGGATGTTTTGGAAAAAGGGGTTGGCTGCTGCCACGCAATTTTGTGGGTCGAGAACTTAAGACTACTGGGTCTGAGAGATAAGCAAAACTAAACTCTACCTACTGGTTCTAATAGATAAGCAAAACTTTACGCTACCTACTGGGTCTAATAGATCAGGAGAACTTTACTCTACCTACTGGGTCTAAGAACTGAGAGCGTACGGAACATACATGACTTAGAGACTGCGATATTTTAAAGTTCTCAAACAGCTGAAGTAAACTTAACTAGAAAGGTTTTCCTAATTTGGACAGACAAGCATAAAGCAAAAAGCAAGACAAGTTTCCTTAAACTACCAGCGTCTGGAAAAGCATGCAGAAAAGTAAAAGAGACAAAGTGGATCGTACTGACAGGTCTAGGGGACATGCAGAAAAAGCAAAGTACATGCTGAAAAGTACTGACATATAGCAGATTTGGTTCTAACTACCAACAACTTCATCTTCTTCGGGAATCAAACGAGAATAGCAGAGGAAACAGAGTTTTAAACACCATGAAAACAGAGCAAACTTTAGATCTAGACTTAAAACAAGAAATTAAAGCCTAAACTAACAGATCTACGCTACTGGACCTAAAGGATGCAAAGAACAGAAAATAAATAGTCATACTCATGCACAACGTGAACATCAAACACCAAATATACGAAACTTCAACTCCGAAACACCAAGATTTAACAAATCCAAACATCTCCATGTGCAAATCCCCAACCTCCAACAACAAACCGACAGATCTCAGCTCCAAACATCCAACAACAAGCAAAGAACAAAGGCTAAAAGAAAGAGATGATCGTAAACTCAGAGATATTCAAACAAAAGCAAACAAAAACTTCCATAATAACTAGAAATAGGTCTGAATCTAGTGGATCAAAGCAAGAAACTAGAGTTTGCGAAACTTAAAAACCAACAAGGTACTAAACGAAAGCAAATAAAATTGTTTCTTCGCCTCCACAAGGCGGTGTTACACAGCAAAATGACAATGATGATGATGAGAACCACGGTGGCCAGAATCCTCCATGTCCAAGTGCACAGCAGTCGAAGATGAAAATTTGAAGTATGGAACTAGAACTAGAGCTAGGAGAGCGTAGAAGTGGCTGTTCACGGATGTCTTGTTCTTCAAGGTCGAGCCCTATATATATGTGAGGCTCTGATCCCTAGGGTATCCCTCTGGTGATTTTACGCCCTTTCCCTTGAGTAAGACTCTTTAAAATAATCTGTCCTCGCTCCATTCTGCTCCTGTCGCCAACTTTTGATTCTCCCAGGTCCGAACGACGACTTCTGATTTTGCTTCAATTTCATCTCTTTTGCATCTGCCAGGTCCGGTAACAGCAACTCCTGGGTCCGGCAGATTTACTTCGCACCTGAACTCAATAACGCACATTAGCGCCCCAAATGCACAGAATTTTCGATGCATGAAACGAGCCTTATCAGGCATCTTGTCATGGGTTATTACTGCGAAATTTTGTCACTGGGCTGCGTATTATTCAAGGAGTTGAATGACCACTTAAGTTGTATTGTGACAATAACTCTGTAGTATAGTACTCCAGCAACAATAGGAGTTCTGCTAAGTCAAAACATATTAAGATAAAATTCCTAGTTGTAAAAGAAAGGGTTCAGAGTGGACAAATTTCTAGCATATAGGAATGGATTTGATGATTGCAGATCCGCTCACTAAGGGACTACCACCTAAGGTCTTTCATGGGCACGTAGCCTATATGGGTGTTTTGTCATTTGAGGATACTTCCGTTTAGTGGGAGTATTTAATTTTGTTAATACTCTATAATGTGTTTCAACATGTTATAAAACTCATGTTGTTTTCTGCAGAAATAAAGTATTATGGTTTTGTCCATTATTTGTGTAATTTGGTTTTGGTTTGATCTCACTAAAGATTTGGGAGGACCAGTTGAAAATAGGCAAGTATGATCACCTTGCATGAAATTTCCATGTTACACTCCATAATTGATCTATTGTTGATTATATTTGCATATGTGATTACTGATAGGTTTAATCATGAAAAAATATGGTGACTGCCTCTTTAGTCCTATGCCGATATGGTTGATAATAAGATTGTTCGGAAATACACTATGTGATAGCATATTGAGCGCTCATTCGGTTTATACACATTTATTCGGTGTCATGTGTTGCCCAAGTGGGAGATTGTTAGAAATTTGGGCTTCCACGTGACTAATTTAATGTGTATGGCTATCTTTCAGTTGTTCAATATAAAGTGATCCAATAAAGATTAAAGTTTGGACTAAAGTGTATTTATTTGTTATGGAAATAAGTGTAGATACCAATTTATGATTTTCTAATTGTTGAGGGACCAAATAGAAAATAAAGGAACTTATGTTTTCTATAAATATAAGTTGTGGTTATTGTCCCCAGACGTTAGAAGAATTGTTCGATATCTCTGTACTTCTTCTACAGACTATTGTGAAGAACGTCTCTGATCGTTTGGAAGATCCATAGCCGCTGCAAAGCAATTCCGTTGTTCTATTTTAGATGGATCAAGGTACGCTTCCGCTCTATGGTTTGTGCTCATGCTCCATGGTTCTTGGTTAATCATTGTAGAGAGGTTTTATGTAATTGTTCACACAATTATTCCAACACTATAGCCTATAAATGTAAAGAAGGTAGAAAAGATGTGAGTAACAATGCTGGAGAGTCAAATGATGTTCGTTCACGAGTGTGAGTGTGGGGAAAGTGTAGGGGAGTTTTGAGTTCTAGAGTACGTGTTTAGCATGAATGAAATGGAAAGTATTTGTATTCGTTTAACTCATTCTAATAATAGTGAACTTAAATTTTTTCTTATTCAAGATTGAACTTGTGACCTTCATATTCATTTAGGATCTGTTTGAGTATGAAATTAAAATTGAAATGAAAATTGAAAATATATATGTAGAATGGATCAATCTACGATTCAATTTCAAATCCTTTATTTGATAAAATGAAAATTGATATCAAATTGAGTTTCAAGGAATTGTGCACTCACAACACACATTGGACGCACAATACATTCACTAAATACACACTACACATACTGCATGGGCGAGCGCGCACACATACGCACTCACTACATACACAATACACAATATACAATGCACAATACACATACCACATGCAACACACACACACACACAACACAATACACATACCACATGCAACCACACACACAATACACACACCACACACATCCACTGAATACGCACATTACACATACACAATGCACAATACACAATGGTGGTGTTTGGTTTCTTAGATAAAACAATACCAAGATATAATCTAGGATTAAGTTGTGAGATTATTTTGGTCATAGAGGGTTAGCTATGACTAATTATCCCATGATTATCCATCTAGGATTGAGTTGTGAGATTGAATCTCATGAACCAAAGACACTACATATTTAATCCCGGGTTACAATTTTGCAAACCGAACATCCCCACTATTTACACACACACACAATTATGCATACACTACGCACAAACTAGACACAGCACATGCACACTCACACACATTATACACACTAATTAAAATATTTTTATAGTTTTCTTCTTTTTTTTATTTTGTGTTTTTTGTATCAATTTTTTTTTGAATTATTTTTCGTAAGCGTGTGTGGAGTGAGTGCAAGATATGTGTGTGTGTAGACTGTAGTGTGTATTGTCTGTGTGTGTAATTGTGTTTGAGTGTATATAGTTCGTGTGCGTGAGGGTATGGAGTCCAAACAATGTTCCAAATTTCAATATATTCATAGTAATTGTTTTGTGCATTTATGACACCTTCCATTAATTACTGACATATTTTTGGCATCAAATCAATGTACTCCTACTATTTAAATGAATGGAGTAGGCAAAAATCGCGTTGATAATTAAAAATCTAAGTAAAGCTTAATGAACCACCCAAGATGATCAAATACATTGTCAGAGGCATTCCATATCAGATTTTAAACCTCTTTTTCTTCTTGTCAATATCTTTGGAGTTTACAGAATTTTCATAATTTAATTTCAATGATTCAATCCAAACCATTATATATCTATAATGGCTAATGAGGAGTATATTGTTTTGAAATAGCCGTCCTATTCTTTTTATTAGTTAATTAGATCGTTTTGTTTTATTGTACTATATCAATTTACTGTTGATACGAGTTCCGTAAATTTTTAGAAGTTGAACGTTGTACTATCATTGTAGGTTAAGATGAAATTTTTATTTATATTTAGGAGTATGTTGAATGCATTACTCCAGAAGTTCCTGAACTAAGCACAGTACTGTTTTCACAAAATTCTTTGTGTTATTTTTGTTTGTGTATTGATAGTTGTTACTACGATCTGTTGCTTAGTTTTTTTACTTTTAGCTGTTCATTGTATAAAAATATCGAATATATTGCAATTAGTTCACAATAAAAACTACTGAACTAGTTACGTTATAGAATAGTAATAAATTTATTATAAAGATGCTTTTTCTATGGAGTAATAAATAGATCAAATGTTCGAATAACCTAAGATGTCTGAGCCAAATGTGTACAAATGGTAACTTTAAAAAAATAAAAAAGCAAAAATGCATTTGTAAACAAATGGTATTGGAAGTCATACAATAAATTAATTATGTAAATCCTTACATTATTTTAATTTTATACTGTAAGATTATTTGGATTTGATAATTTTGCTACATGTATAATATAACTCCAAGAGAACATTGACGATGGATTTGTATGAGCCACACAAAGTAGATGAATTTGTAAGAGCCACACAAAATAGTCGGTATCAATACCACCGTTTTTCCGATTTTTAAATCTAATCACACTGAATCGATTTGTAATTGTAATTGTAATAACGCACTGCTACATGATTTTACATCCATACACTTAGCGCATCCACAATGGATGCCCTAGTGGAAGCCCTAGTGAGAGCCCTAGTGGTTGCCACGTCAGCATGCCCTATCTTTCTGCAATGGTGGAGCCCTAGTGCATGCCCTATCTCTTATCCACTTTTCATTTCAATTTTAAATCATTATTTTTTTTAATTTTTTTTTAATTACTATAAATTATCAAAATATATTATTTCAAACACCACAAATACAAAAAAAAAAAAAAAAAAAACTACATTACTTAATAGAAAAGTGGAACTACATCATACTTAGATTAAAAAAAAAAAACTACATTAAAACTAAAATACTAAAAAAAAGAAAAAGCAAACTAGCCATCTAAATTCAACCTCTGCGCCAAATTCTTGATCATATTCTTAGTCCTCTGTCGGGCTTCCGGATCGGTTTCTTCACGAAGGCTGTTTTGGGCGTCAAGTATAAACCTATACTCAACCACCTCGCGATAACCTCCGAACTCCTCGATCGCCCTGTCCATGAGCTGAACAGATGGAGCAGGCGCAGCCTGCGGGGGGGGCGCTGATCCAGACGCGCCCGCCTTCGCCTTCCCTTTGGCCTGGGCTTTGGCAGCCTTGGTACCAATGGGACGTCTAAAAGTAGACGTAGGCGTGCCGGAACTCCCTTCCGGCTCAGCGTTCAGATCCACAGGAGATGGGCCGCTGCTCGTGTAATCGCCAGCGGCGGTGTTCTTCGTCCGCTTCGGAGCCGAGGATCCAACCGGTATCCCTCCGTTGAACTTCCCCTTGTCCTTCAAGATCAGCCAAACATTGTACAGCTTGAACTGCCCGAACTGCTGTTGGTACTCGGACAAGGACTTGTTGAGGACATCCTCCATGCTCTCACCGCTAGCTCTTCCGTCCCTGTTCCTGTTGTAGATATAGCAGAAGTTGTTGACGTGGAGCTTGATCCGATCCCAACACTTGCGCAGCTGAACCTTGGTCCGCTTGAACGCCCACTTCGGTTTCACCTCGTTGTAGCGTTCCTCAATGCGATCCCACATCCTGGCCGAAGTCTGGTTGTTGGAGGCTATCGAATCCTCCGATACATCAACCCAACACTGAGCCACCTTCAGATACTCATCCAACTCGTAGTCAGTACGCCCTGTTGCGTACTCCTCGTTCGGCTCATCGTCTGGGAGTGGGACTGGGACCAATGGCGCCTTTTCTTTCCGCGCCATCTTCTTCTTCCCTTTCTTCGGCGGCAGCCGCACAGGGGCAGGAGGTTGCCCACAACTAGGCTCCATATCCTCAACCCGATACTCCTCGGTGCCGAAGAACGGATCGAACTCAGAGTCGAAGACGAAAGTGGATCCCACAGATCCAGGCGTCTCAACCTGGTAGTCTTCGTGGCCGGGCCACCGGGCGCCGCGGCCGCCGCTTCCTCCTCCAAACATCGGCATATCGTCGTCGACATTATACGGGCTCGGATATTGACTCGGATCCATTGTTGGAAGTGTGGATATTGAGAGAATATAGAAGAGAAAGTGAAAGGTTTGGTGTGTGAAAAGTGAAGAAAATGGAGTATTTATAGTGGTTTAAATTAGGGTTAAATAATTAAAAAAAAAAAAAAAAGGCTCGGGCTCGGGCTCGGGCGCGGCTCTGCAATGGGCGCCCGAGCTCACGCCCGATCGGTCGCGCTCGGGCGCGACCGACTGCTGCAATGGATGCCCGACCGCGCCCGAGCCCGATCTCGGCCGATCGGGCGCGCGATCGGGCATCCATTGTGGATGCTCTTAGAGCCCTTTAACTACGAGAAACCATGTCCTGTATTTATTGATTCAATTAAATAAAATTTTAGTAACGCCGACTTCGATATCTACACGTCCAGTTTATCAATTAAGTTAGATTTGAATCATTCATCCTATTCAGTACTCCCTCCGTCTCAAGGAAGATGACCCCTTCCTTAGGCAGCACAGGATTTTATACAACTTTATTTTATGTATTAAGTGGAGAGAGTAAAGTAAGAGAGAGGGAATAAAATAGAGATAAAGAGATTTCCATTTTAAGTAATGCCTCATCTTGATCGGGACAAACCAAAAAGGAAAGTGGGTCATCTTCAATGGGACGGAGGGAATACTTACTACTACTATAGTTGAGTAAAAAACTATGTAACGGGTTGATTTTTAATTTTTTAAACAAATGTGATTGGAATAGTGTATAAAAATCATAGAAATCAATGGGTTCCATTCTAATATCAATTGGTGACAGGAGAAGGGGCACATGAAACTTATATACTAGTTTCAGTTTTCTCTTAACACCGATGTGGGACAGTTTTATGTTACTTTTTTCTGTTTTAATTGCCAACAAAAAAATATGAGACATTTATTATTAGGTGGGCTAATTAGTTACTAACATTTTTATGATATACTGATATTTGATGCCTCAAAAATGCATTTTGGCAGTAAAAATTAAAGATTCATTTTGTCATTTTTAAACGTCCATCGTTTAAAGATTTATTTATATTTTATTAATTTTTTATTTACAATCTATTATAAAATATGTACTAAAAATAAGCTTCACATTTTATTTGTACTTCTTTCGCTTTTTTTTATAAAAAACAATGCGAAGTTAAGATGTTGTTTTAAGTGGACGAAGGTTCAGAGTCGAGCAAGCAATTTAATGGCAATACACCAGTTGCTATTAAACATGGGATATGATGTAAGCACATACGTCACAAGTTTCTGAATTACGCCTACTGATTATTGGCTGATGCTTTAAATAAGACTTCGTTATCAACTTGAAAACACAAATTCAATCGTCAATCCCATGACCGGACCATGCTATGATACTACTGTATTTACTTCATATAGTACTAATTTTGTTTCTTTTTATTTACTAGTAGTAATCAATTTCACATTAAGTCGGGTGTGAAACAACTAACAAGCATGACATGCTTTCTAGAGAATGGAAATCTATATTTTAAAGAGTTCTTCCTTATTAAGATAGTTAGGAAATAGTATTGTCAATTCAACAATTCAAGAGAATGGAAGTCCATATTTTAAAGAGTTCCTCCTTATTAAGATACTTAGTTAGGATTGTCAATTCAACTAATCGAATAGTCTGATAATTTAACAAAGTTATTTGATAAAAACTTTAGATAAAGATAGTATATTTGTGGTCCTCATGGAAATAAATAGCAATAGAGATTTTTGGACAAAAAATTTTGTTATATTTAAGTTACTACTACTTTTTACTTTAGGGAGGGTTTCTTTCTCATTTTACCTTTTTCGATCTTATGGGCAAAATTATCTATTACTACACTTATTGGTAAAACAATTACAAAATGGGTACACAAACTATACTATTCCATTCGGTTCCTATTAAATATCTCATATTTTTTTATTTGAATAGACTTTAATAAATATTTTATTTCATTTTATTATTTTTAGTAAATCGACCTCATATTTCACTAATTAACTCATTCTACTCACTATTATTATAACTCATACTTTACTAATTTTTTCTCTTACATTTTTTTTTCACAAAGTCAAATAATTTCATATACTCGCACCAGTCAATTTTTTCACAAAGTCAAATAATTTCATATACTCGCGCCACTCAAATATAACCCAGTAAAGCGAGATAATGTTTCGTTCTAGGCATCCAACTCACAACTTTAAGTAATTTCGTCTTCTTGGATTTCAAATGTGTCATATACCTCATGGGCCAATGTCAATTGTAATATTCGAAGTTCAACTTCAAATATCCCCTTTAGCTTATTGTTACAAACAAAATATATAAATCATTAATCACATAATTATACTTCTATAACAGATCCAATGTAATTACATAACGGATAGGTATAAAAGCAATGACATAATACTTAAGAGGTATCTAACTTCATTCATCCAAGAAAAAATAGTCATGATAATAGATTTAGTGTGGGAATGTAATCAAACAATAGTATTTAGATTCCAGAGCGCCAGTCCATGATAATAAATTTAGTATGGCAATGTAATCGAATACACCCTCCGTTCCAATTAAGTGAGACAAATCTTTTGATCATAGAAATTAAGAAATTATATTGAAAAAGTATTAGAGAGGAATAAAATAGAAAAGATAAAGAGAGAGTAAAGTACATGGTGGAATAAAGTAAGAATGGTTGGATGTTTTGTTTTTTATTTAGAAAAGGAAATGACTCAACTTAGTTGGGACGAAGGAAGTAATATATAACTATGTACTCCCTCCGTCCCCAAAGAATATTCACTTTGAGTTTGATATGAGTTTTAATGTAAAATTGGTAAAGTAAGAGAGGGGTGGAGAGAAAAAGTAACTAAAGTATTACTAATAGTGAAGAGTGAGTCTCACTTTATTAGAGAGAAAAGACTTTTCAAAATTAAAAAATACACATTCTTATAGGACGGACTTAAAAAGAAAGAATCCATATTCTTGTGGGACGGAGAGAGTATTTGATAATAACAACTTACCAATTTTAGGAAATTATATTTTAAAATTTGACGTCCATATATGACCGATAATGTCAATATAATATCCATTTAAACTTGGTTGGCATTTTTATGAAGCGAGTTAATATTCTTATATTTTAATTACGATTGACATTTTTACGAAGAATGTTGCTATTCATATATTTTAATCTTTTTGTTCCATTCCCTGGATCCATCCATTCATATTAGATAGTTGTTATCCATTAAGATAGTGATAATAATTTAGTAAGACCCATTTAGTGTGAATCACAATTAATTCACATATATGGATAAAAATTGGGATAAATGATTATTTTAGGATAAGTTTAAATAATTGGATTTAATTTTCAAATTAATAAACGGGAGCATCAAATGTGAATGGAATACAAATTAGAGATGAGCAAGTTGCTGGAATTTAAGGTCAGCAAGAAACATAATTCTTTGAAGAAACAACTCATGTATTCATTGTCTAATTGATTCTGTTGTCCGACAATTATGAATTTGTATGTATCCTCATTCTATTACAATGTAAATAATGTCACCCCTAATAGCATATATTAATTTTCCTGATCTAATTTCAACAAACATTCGAAAGAGGACTTTTCGTGGTGGTTGACGAGTGGCAAGGATTGCTCTGTTTTTTAGGTACAAGAGTAAGAAAAGTAAAAGCTTTATTTATAAGATTAAGTGGCGTTTCGAAAAACAAAAATTAAAAAAGTGAATAAGGCTAAATAATAAATACCTTGAAACATAGTACTTCCTCCGTCCCGGAGTATTACACTCACTTCTTTTGGGCACATTATTTAAGGAATTGATATTTAAATAGTTAAAGTGGAGAGAGTAAAGTATGAGAGAGGGAAATGTAGGGGAGAGAAGAGAGAAAAAAGTAGATGGAGAATAAAATAAGAAAAATGTTTTTTACTAGAAAAGGAAATGAGTCTAATATGTTGGGACATCCCAAAAAGGAAAGTTAGTCTGATACCTTGGAACGTAGGGAGTACTATTTCCCTTTCACTCGATTCTTCATGCAACCCGGAAGGTAACGCACTATAATGTCAACAACAAAAAATGAGAAATTCGACCATAAACATTTTTCAACAGAGTAGATATGTGATAGGACTCAGAGTCATAAAAAAAGGCTACAATCAACGAATATAGTTTGTGAGATAGTATAATAATATACACGAGAATAACCGGTTACATGACGAAATATTTGGAATATTGTAAAGTCCCATTTTGTCTTTTTCATTCGTTCTAGTTAAAAATCTTATTTCATTTTTATTATTTTTGATAAATAGATCTGATATTTCACTTAATCATTTAATTCACATTTTATTATAAAATCAATACATTAAAGTATGATTCATATTTCAATAACTTTTTTCACCACTTTCATTTATCATTTTTGTCTGATCCTCATTACAAATCTCATTTCACGTTTATTATTGTTGGCAAATGGATCTCATATCTCGTATAGTTTTCCACCCTAAACTCTAATCAAACGCAAATCCCTTTGTATTGATATGCTTATATCCATATTCCATAATATTGATATGTTGTATGTATATCAATATATTTTCTTCACGTTATGATGATATAATTAATATATTGTCGGGTTAAATTTTCTTATAAATATGTTTATTATTTTTCATATAATTATTTCTTCAACATTGGAAACGGTATATATTTTAATGTGCAACTGGTGAAGTTAGAGAGAAATTGAAAGGAAAATGTTATTGGAGTATTGTTAGTGGAGAATGACACCCACCCCATAAGAAAGAAAAAAAGTTTGCTTAAATAGAATTGATCTATTTTTGAGGATATTCTAAAATGAAAAATGCGGTCTAGTTTTAAGGAACGGAGTAACTGATAAAGCAGGAGCAAGATAAAAAAAAAAAAGTGAAAATATATTAATATAGAATAGATCTACCTCTTATTAAAGAGAAAAAAATATATCAAAAATAGAAGTGAGACTATTTTATTTGATCGTGTCAAAATGGAAAGAATGTACTCCTATCTTTTATGAAATTGAGTAGTACTAATATAGGAGTTTAGCATCTGAGGGTGAAAGACTGAAAGCGTCCAAAGACCGGTTGCTCTACATTAATTAATTCAATAGCACATAATCCTATTTAGGAACAAGTTATCTTTTATTAATTAATAAAAGAAATAGCTTGAATAAGACATAATCTTGTTATTTGTTAAAAAATTGAATAATTGATAGAGTAATAAACAAATTATTCACGCATGCTGAGGAAGGCTCACATCACACTATTAATTGAACAAAATAATCAGTCCGAAGATAAGCTAAAAAAACATCATTAGCGAAGCAAAATTTGAATTTATTTTACTTAACTAACAACTGATCGATAGCAACATTTAAACAATAAATCAACCTCCCAAACACCGGCAACCGCCCGGGTCTGCATTCATCTACTATACCGTAACAATATGGAGTATTTTTTTTCTAATTAATTTGTTCTCATATATACGTTATCATGGAGTGTCATCTTCACGTTCACATCATGGAGCATCCATTCGGATTTTCGTCGCTGAACATTTGATCGTTCATGTACGTTGGCGGTGGAGGTGGAGGTCCCTGAGCATATTGCACGACGTAGCCCGTGTTACCGTAGCCCTGGCTAGGTGGGTAATCTTGATAGTGGTTAACTGGGAGGCCATAATCTTGATTGTAATAATTTTGATTGTAGATAGGCATGGCGTAGTGCGTTTGTAAATTCGAACCACGATACTCCATCTTGTTCACTTCTACCTTAGTGTCTTTGCTTTCGTCCCCTGCCTTCGACTCTGCTCCCTTCTTGTCGCTGCCGCCCTCCTTTTTGTCTCCTCCGGCTTCTTTTCCTTTCTTGTCACCACTGGCGTCGTCTTTCTTTGGAGGAGGAACGATTTCTACACCTCGATTGAGTTTTTCTTTCAAGTATGATGTGAGTTCCTTCTCGTTCATCGTCCCAGTTACCGTGACCAGGTCCTTTGCTAGGTCAGTTTTTACCGAGTGCACCCCTATAATTAAATCAAACCAACTCACAAGTCACATACACATTCATGAAAGACAGCAAGATTAAAATTAATTGATTATTAAGTGTGACCAAACTCACCATCAATGTGCTTCGTTATGACTCGCTTCATCTTATGCGCGCACCCGTCGCAGTGCAGCCTGACTTTCACCACCACTGTACTAACCGCAAGCTGGAGTAGCAAATATACAAAAGAGTTAGTAATTGATTAATGAAGTTTGCTAACAAACTAGTACAAATAAAATTAAATGGTCACTTAAAAAGATTATTAATTAGTTCTATAATTCACCTCTTTAGATTTCTTTTCATCTCCTTTCTTCTCCTCTGCCTTCTTCTCGTCGGCCTTCTTATCAGCAGCGGCGGGCTTTTTTGGCTGAGGAGAGATTAGCTCAACCTTCTTTTTGGTCTTGTACTCAACCCTCTCGCGCAGTGCCGCCGGGTCAACATTGCCGGAGACGGTCAACTTCTTAGCCTCACAGTCAGTCTTCACTTTCTCAACACCTTCACAAACGTGCAATGCTATTTATTAATCAAATATAATTAAATTGATAACGCTGATATTTAAAATACACGTTTTCAATAAATGTAGGGAATTGAAAAAGAGCCGTTGAATAATGATATACATTGAAAGTTTTTACCCTGAGATCTCCGGAAAGTTCTATGTTAGTTGCAACGAACTCATAAAAATAGTAGTAGCTCACAGTTTTTGTAATTGTAATAGTACGAATTTTTTAATTATAATTACCGTATAACAATAAAATGTTGCACTACCTCTGAACCCAGAAAATTAGGTGTGGTCGGAAAAACAAATAGTAACTCAGAAAGAGATACTGAAATTAATTGGGAAACTTCATTCATACATCTAAATTATCAAGAAAAGCGTGTTCAATTTCATCTCTCAAACATCTACAAAGAAAACAAAAGGTCAATTTTTTTCCAGGTAATTTACTTGTAGCTACGGCACTACTAATTAAAGTTATTAATCTACCAATATAAAATTATTGAACTGAATTTCTTTCCAAATTTACACGGAAAAAAATTGAATGAATTAAAAATTTAGGAAATTTGAGTACCTTCGAAATGGCTAACGGCTCGTTTGACCTTTTTCGCGCAACCTTCGCAATGCAAGTCAAGCTTCAACAGAACCTCGATCGGCCCGGCTTCCTCCTTCCTTCCGCCGCCTTCCGCCGCCTTCTTCTCCGGAGCCGCTACCTTCTGAAAAGGGGAACAGAAAAGTGAGCAAAACCACCAATTCTCCAAACAATCAGAGGTAGAGTAGAATTCACGAATTGATAAAATTACTATGATTTAGATTTCGAATTTACAATCAATTACCTCTCCCATTTCACAGAATCTCCTCTGTTTAGTTAATTTGGGGAAAATTAGAAATTAGTGTGAATACGAAACTGGGGATTGGTTTGAAGAGGGAAAAATGGAGGCAACCGCTGCGGTATATAAAGAAACCCGGAACAGCGTAACTGGTAGGTGCGGGCCCACTTCTAGGCCCACCAAAATTAAAACGAAGCGAAAAAAAAATATCTGGAGCGAATAGAGATTGAAAATGTGTTTTGTGTGGGATCATGTATGTGTGTGTGGGAGTCATGGTATAAGCGTATGTTGGATTGGGAATGCAACGCCCGCCGGATTAGACTGGATTGTAATCTGCTTACGTGGCAAATCAGCCGTTTTTCACTATAATCACTGATTACTAATGACCACGACCCCTTTAATTACTATTCTCTCCATCCTGGCTAAGATGACACATTTCTTAACTGCCACGGAATTTTATGAGTTATTAATTAATGTATTTAATTAGAAATATAAAAAATGGGTTTAAGTATTAAAATAGAGAGAGAAAGAAAGATGAATATTTAAATAGGGATGAAAAAAAGTAGTTGGATGTATTAATTAAAGAAAGAAAATTACCGAAAAAAAAATGTGTCATCTTAGTTGGGATAAACTAAAAAGGAAAACATGTCATCTTAAGTGGGACATAGGGAATATATCTTTCTACCCAGTGCATGTTTGATAAATTGGTAATAGCTAGATATAGATACTTATATGATTATTTTTAAATGTTTGATATCATAGTTAACCTATCATGTAAGCTTGTGTTATTTCTCTATGGCTCATCCAAGCCCGCAGTTTTTTTCTCAAAATATAAGGATATGTATCTCACAAATTTGTTGGATAGCATTTCTGCCTCACCAAACAACAACGAAAAAACCCGTATTTTAACTTATCTTGACACGAAGTCTGCATTTGTTATCTTACTTTGCAAATCTTTTTATATCTCATCTTTCTTATCAAACGAGCCTTTGCAACGAAATAGGGTGGACTTGGTACTAATTACTTTGCACATGCTTCCAAAGGCACAAAAGTAAGGTGATTTTTTTTGTATAAGCTAAACCACAATGGTTAGAATTATTTACTATATTTATGAGTAATTATTTAAGCTTAATACAAGACGTGTGCTCATACGTGCCTTCATCTTTTTCATGAAATAGTTTGATGTCGTAAGATTACAATTTACGTCACTTTGCATTGTAACAGAGGAACACACTGTATTTCATTAGTAAGGTGATTTTTTTTGTATAAGCTAAACCACAATGGTTAGAATTATTTACTATATTTATGAGTAATTATTTAAGCTTAATACAAGACGTGTGCTCATACGTGCCTTCATCTTTTTCATGAAATAGTTTGATGCCGTAAGATTACAATTTACGTCACTTTGCATTGTAACAGAGGAACACACTGTATTTCATTAAATATTTTAGTTGTCTATTAACCAAAAGATCTTGGGAATTCTTACTCAGTGTAGTGAATTATGATTGACAAGGACTACTATTTCTGAATTTGATGTGAACCGTGGCATATACTCAAATTAATGTGACATGGTTGTAGTAATTTTCGTCATAATCGTTCCACCCCAATCAAGTGGCATCAATTTTCTTTTTCATTAGTTTTCAATAAATTGACACCCTTATTTTTTACTCTCTCCGTCCAATTTAAGATGACCACATTCTTAAGTGGCACGAGATTTTAGGAGGAGTTGTTAGGTGGAATAAAATAGGAGAAAAAAAAATAGTTGAATATTTTAATAAGAAGATAGGAGAGAGGAGGTTATTTCCAAAATTAGAAAATGGTTATTTTAATTGGAACAAATAAAAAAAATAAAAGTTGGACATCTTAAATGGGACGGAAGGAGTAGTATTTATAGTAATGAGCCTCGCTTAAGTGTGCATTTGGTGACGGTAACCGGTGAGTTTTTTCCTAATAAATAACAATTAATTGACATACTTAATTTAATTCAAATATTGAATAAATAACAATAACCGGTTACTTTTTTCAGTTTTCTACTCTAGCATCTTGCATTTTTGTTAATCTTCGTACTAAAAGACGGCATATAAATCATATCCGGCTTCGTCTTTTTCACTAACGTATTTTAATTATAAACACACATGATTAATGCCATATGGATACACAATTTATATTATAAAATATAAAGAACAAGTATATTTAAAAAAATTATTGCATAAGACAAAAGAGAATGAGAACGATTCTTTCGTCCTTTTGTCCTTCATAAACAATACTCCACTATATTGCATTAACTTTCAACAATTAGATGTAGAAAAATTAACAAAAGGAAATGTGATTAGAGGATTATTGCCACTTAAGCGTGCGTTTGGTGACCTTTTAATTTGGTTGTTATCAATAATCATATTCAAATAAATAGAATCTTCTATTTCATCTATGTTGTAATCGTACTACACAAATCTTTTTAATAATTAGATGTACTTCATTGACCACATTCACAAATTTGTGTACTCAAAATAATTTGCTGAGAGTTAGGAATACAATAACGTACTACTACTAAAAATTAGCGGGCTATGTTACACGTACAAAAAAAAAGTACTACTACTACAAAATTTCAATAATTGATCCCCTTGGGTCTATTTTCTTGATTATTATATGTAGCTATAAATTTGCTTGTGTCCATCCCTACGAATAGTTACCTTGAATTTCTCCTAGTTCGGAACAATAATTCATTACTCCCTTCGTTCCCTATTAGGAGTAATATTTTAACTGGGTACGGATTTTAAGAAATATAAAGAAAAGTTAGTTGAAAAAGTTAGTGGAATGTGGGACCCACTTTTTTATATTAGTTTTATAATAAAATGTGAGTGAAATGAGTTAATGGAATATGAGACCTACTTACCAGTTATGGTAAAAATAAAGTGCTACTCTTAATTGAGAACGGACCAAAACGAAAATTAGTAACTTTTATTCGGGACTGAGGGAGTAATTGAGGAAGCAATACTTTAAAGGTCAAATTTGTAGCGCGTATGCTTATTGGTTTAGGACTTTAGGTAGGTAACCCGTGACGTGACATATAATCAAATTAATTTATAGCCTAAAACGTGGCCATTTTATTCGTTTTCTTTAATTTGTTCCATGTAATACTAAATTTTTAATTAAAATTATTTTCGCGGTTATGTAGTTTAAAAACTAATGAATATACCTATACTTCTTCCGTCCTATAAAAATTATATGCGATGGATAGAGATGAGAATTAAGACAAAATTGGTAAAGTAAGAGAAAAATGATACTCCCTCCGTCCCGGAGTATTAGACTCACTTCTTTTGGGCACATGATTTAAGGAATTGATATTTAAATAGTTAAATTGGAGAGAGTAAAGTATGAGAGGGGGAAAAAGTAGGGGAGAGAAGAGAGAAAAAAGTAGGTGGAGAATAAAATAAGATAGATGCTTTTTGCTAAAAAATGAAATGAGTCTAATATGTTGGGACATCCCAAAAAGGAAAGTTGGTCTAATACCTTGGGACGGAGGGAGTAGTTAAAGTAATGTTAATGAATAGTTGGATCTACATTATTAAATCGATACTCCCTCTGTCCAATAAAAATATGAGCAATGGGTATGACACAAAATTAAGAAAAAATTGGTAAAGTAAGAGAGAATGGAAGAATGATAGTTAAAGTAGTATAGTGAGACCTACATTATTAAATCGATTTAACTTTAAAAAATGGAATGCACTTATTATTGTGGGACGAACGAAAATGGAAAGTGTACATAATTTTATGGGACAGAGGAAGTATAACTTTTCAAAAATGGATGCGCATATTTTTATTGGACAGACAAAAATGAAAAGTGTACATATTTTTATGAAACGGAGGGAATAATTATTTAAGAATCCTCTTTATCTGTGTAACTTTTGAGAACATATATTACTACTATAATAAAAGTTATCCACATCATTAGAGCGTAAGTATTACTATCTCGGTCCCTGAAAATTTGTCCTATTTTCTATTTCCATCCATCCCTCAAAATTTGTCCTATTTCATTTTTACCATTTTTGGTAGTAGACCTCATATTCCACTAATTCATTCCTACTCACATTTTATTATAAAACTAATATATAAATGTAGGACTCACAATTCACTAACTTTTTCAACTCACTTTTCATTACATTTCCTAAAACCCATGTCGAGTCAAAGTGGGACAAATTTTAGGGGACGGAGGTAGTACAATTTACAAATGATAGTAAGAGCATCTGCATCGCGTCTCGATACGGGCTCGATCTCGTCTCTCCAAGACGAGACCGCATCAAGACAACGATGCAAGCTCCCATCTCGTCTCCGTCTCGTCCCGTAGCTCGCCGCGGAGAGCAAGCTGGCGAGCTCCCGTTCGTCCGTGACGCCCACTCGCCGGCCCGCGAGTGGGCGTTGTTTATATCCGTTGAAAATGTATTTTTTACTTATTTTTTTTAATTCCAAATAAATTGAAAATTAAAAAAAAATCCCAAAAAATAAATTGTAATATTAGGATTTCAATTATGTATTTTTCGTATTTTCGGATGTTGTAATTTTCAGTAGACGCACATGATCGTCACTAGAAAACTCCTTCTTCTGCTTCTTTGCCTCCATTTTTTTTTATGATTTGAGTTTTGAGATTTTGAATTTAAGTGTGCAATTTTTAATTTCTAGTATTTTAAATTATGTCTTTTTATTTTTTTAGGATTTTAAATTGTAATTTTCTTTTATTTAATAAAGTGTGTTTTTATTAATTGAATTTATTGGAAATAAAAATAAAAAATGAAATTGAATGAATAGTCAAGGGATGAGAATGTTAAAAGATGGAGGGATGCAGGTGTTGTCTCTTCTCTCTTAATTAAGAGATGGGGTGAAAAGTACAGTGAGGTCCATTAAAAGTGAAGGGATGAGACGGTATTAAGATGATTAAGAGACATAGATACGAATGACCTAAGTTTGGTCTAAGTTTGCTAGCACACATGTTATTTAATTATTACTACTCCACTCATTAGACTTGTAAAATAAATGTACTACTGAAATGTGTTACTACTGTAAACAAATCAGATTCAGGGGTTCTTTGAAATGTGTTACTCCCTCTGTCTGTCTGCGAATAGAAGTCTCGTTCTTTTGTTTTAGTCTGTAGGCGAATAGGAGTCCCGGTTCACTTTTGCCATAAATGATAATAGGTCTCACATTCCACTAACTTTTTTCCATCAACTTTTTTAACATTTCTTAAAAATCGTATCACCAAGGAGTGAGACTCCTAATGACTGTTGGAGGGAGTACTGTAAATAAATCAAATCCAGGGGTTGAACTAGTAAGAAGTTATCAAGTAAGTGCCTAAATTCTTAGGTCATGCTTGATTTGATGGAATTGAATAGTATTTCTACTTTCATTTTAGTATTTCTTTGTTTGAGAAGTATATATCTTTCTTTAGGAATCACCATTTCTTTTATCACCATTATTTAGCTAAGCTTATTTTAGATTTTAACAAATTAAGGAGTATAACATATTATATTATATTTTAATTTATTGTTATCTCAATTTTAAGTAGTACTCCCTCCGTTTCTTCATAGTTGAGGTGAAACTTTTCGGCACGGAGTTTTAGAAATGAATGTTGGGTGTGTTAAATAAATAGATAAAAAATAAGAGATAGGAAAAAGTAGAGAGAATAAAGTATAAAGTGAATAAAGTAGAGAGAATAAAGTAGGAGAGAGTAAAGTAAGAAAGAGAAAAAAGTTTTTATATATGGAAACGACTCAACTATGAAGAAACTTCTCGAAATGGAAAAATGACTCAACTATGAAGAAACGGAGGGAGTATCATTTTTTAATTTTATAAATAAATTGAAGTTTTAGAATTTTTAACGAACACGCACACTGCAACACGCACACTATTGCACATACACACACCAACACCCACAAGCACACAAACACAAACGGTTGCTCACACCACCATGTATGCACTCACATTATGCACACACACTGTTGCACATATACACACACCAACACACGCTGCAACCACCACCATTGGACACATATACACACCAGCACACAGTGCAACACACACACACACTGTGTCACTATGCATACCTACACATTATAATAATATAATCCAGATATTTTTGAACGAATTAATTTTTTTAGTGGAATCAATTATCAACATATTAACTGTGGATATTCGTCCAAATATACATGTGGAATATTAACTGTGTCTTATCTTTATTAAAGATGTACACATATAGCTCTTCACTTACACATAATTTATGAAAATTTAATCATTGACTTTTAAACAAAGATACTTTTAGCAGTTAATAATTGGCTTTCACTCAAATATTAAAAATATGAACTACTTTCTCAGTAAATAGGAGTCTTTGATATGAGCATATCTTCGGAAATATCTTCAATATCCTTTTATTTATTTAATATTGAATTATTACTTTCTTTCCATAGTTTATTGATTCAACATATTTTTTTGATTAGGATATTATTATATTTGATTCGCTATATTTTGGTAGGATATCATTATATCCCCATATATTTTAAATATGTGTGGAGTCTCTCGTATTATTCATTCAAGAAATATCAAAAATATGTGTGGAGTCTCTCATATTATTCATTCAAGAAATATCAAATCAATTTATCTTTTATCCTTCTTTTATCTTTTCTTCTTTATTTTTCCGCAACTTTCTTCCACCGCCAAATCGTTGGCATGTGAATATCGTGAATTCGACGGAGCAATCCTCCGCGACAGAATACTTCATCTCGGTGGCATACGAGTTCGCTCGTATCATTTGGTGCTTTCATTTCGTGCTCACCCTACATCCATTAACCCCAATCGAACCCCTAGCTGATCGACGATATGCAGATATTCGAGGAAATCTAGTCTCCCAAGTATCGGTGGGATATGGACAGTTGGACACCCCTACTATTCCCGTCTTATCGTTCCCTCAACCCATCCAGGGAGTAGGGCGAAAGGAGAACCTTGGCTTGCCGCAACCATCCGAGATCAGCCATGGTGCACAGGTGGATGATACAGATCGTCGTGTGAGTGAACTCTGATTACTGCACGGCCTGACCCATAGCTAAATCCACCCTATGGGCTGACAAGGCCAGACCCATTCGGTTAGTCAAGGTATTTCCAGGATGATCATCAGCCTTGGCTAGCCGGGTATCAGTCATCCCCCCGGCCGCAACACTACCACACTGACCAACATCAACCGCCATATGGCTATGGATCAGCGTCGACTTTTGATCCGTAATTCTACCAACAACACACCCCATCCCCGTACAACCAACCATGGTAACAAGGCCGTGTGTGGAGCTACCAGCTGCATTGCCCGAGCCTCCACCGCTTCCAATAATCAAGCCGACATCATGCTGGGGTCCACCGCGGCAAGGCGATCCCTTCGGACACCCACAATTTGACCAGCATCAGCCATTGTCGTCGCCGATGCACATGCACCACCCTACCTGTTGGGAACCAGCAGGCCAGCAGGGATACCCGGAATATTAGCAATCATCACCAATCGACTGGCTGCCGAGTCAACTCCGTTTGGAACCACCGCTGCCTGTCGCGGCTGTCCCAAGCTCAATGAGAAGGGGCGACTCTTTTCTTTCGGGATCGATATCATTTGGGAAGTTTGTAAATGAAGGTTTATGTTGGGAGACTAATGGGAATAGATGCTATGGAGAGTTTACTCACACACAATCGCCAACTACTGAGGTCAGGCCGGATAGTTCTTTGAGTGGAAGAGAGCATGGCTTGAGAGAACGAGAGAAAGAAATGTCTACTCCATCGAGTGTAGATGCTCGTACTAAATTTTCTTGTGATAATGCCTGGGACATCCAATGTTCTTCTAGCCATGAGATGATGGAGGAGGAGCATTTTGACAATCCGAGAAGTACGCTTTCAATGGACTCTAGATGTGGGACAAAAGTGGATTACGCACTTGATTATGATGCTCCTGGTTCAGATGCAGCTGGTGTATCAAATCCGCCCATTGCCTTGCTTTGTGATATTCATGGAGTTGAGGACGATAGAGATGCAAGCTCCGAAGGCCACCGAGTTCCATCTTTTGAGGAATTATATCCACCGTGCAGCTCCGATGAGCCTAAAATCGTAACAATGACGCCGCTGCCTGCTGCATATGATCAACCACCCCCTGCTGACTGTCCACCACCTCACACCATGGATTCCCGACCCGACTCGCTGCCTATTGCCGGTGCTATCCCGCCCCCACCAACCACGATATCTTTGTTGTGCGTATATCATACTCCCCCACAATACAGGTCACATTTGATATGAGAATGGGTTTCAAAAAATATAGTAAAGAATAGTGGATTAGAAAAGTGAAATGAATATGATGTCCACTTTTTTATATTAGTTTTATAATAGAATGTGATTAAGTGAAGTGAGTTAATGGAATGTGAGACTTACTTACCATTTATGATAAAAGTGAAATGTGACTCTTATTGTGGGACAGACCGAATTGATAAAATGTAACTCTTATTGTGGGACAGGAGGAGTATAATTCAAAATATTTGAAAAAAGAGATTTCAATGAATCAATTTTTTTATAGAATTAAGTACTAATATATTTATTATTTTTATATTTTATTACGTTCTATTGGTGGAATCAACATATTAATTATGTAGATTTCATTGAATTTTATTTTAGTTCTAATTATTTGTAGTCGTCAAGTATAGAGATGAAATCAATCAATGGATAACAATTACATTCCTTTTGTATTCCTTATCTCTACCAAGCAATAGAATGAAATGAAAGGAAATAGCATTTCGTTCTCATCTCCGTTACATTATCATGTTCATTTCATTCCTTCATCATTCCATTCCATCATACCAGGCTTGGTCTTAGGGGCATCTTGGTAGTTGGTATGATGAAATGGAATAAGAGAATGCAACGATATTCCTACTTTCATTCTATTCCTTTACTTAATATATTTTGTCTTTAGGAATCATTATTTCATTCCCCACGTGAATATCCATTCCATTCATTTAGATAAGGAACGGGCATTCCATTCCATTATCTTTTCTTCTTATTTTAGTTTTCAATAAAATTACACAACATATTATATTATACTTATATTTCAATTCAATATCATCTCAATTTTATAATTTTAAACTTTATAACAAAAAATACTCCCTCCGTCCACGAAAAATAGGGCACTTTATGAATGACACGGGTTTTAATGTAGATTTGGTTAAGTAAGATAGAAGACTTTGTGAATGACACGGATTTTAATGTAGATTTGGTTAAGTAAGATAGAAGACTTTGTGAATAACACGGATTTTAATGTAGATTTGGTTAAGTAAGATAGAAGGAAAAAAAGTAAGAGAGAAGTAGTGTTAGTAGAATGTGGGGTCTATATTATTAGTAAGAGAGAAGTTGTTGAAAACTTTTCTGTTATGAATGTGGACTATTTTTCGTGGACAGCCAAAAATAGCAAATGTGCCCTATTTTCGTGGACGGAGGGAGTAATATTTTAAATTTTTTAATAATTGAACAAAATTCCATACAATACACACGCACTCACTCACACATTGCACACAATGATTCACACATATACACGTACTTCCCACACAGCACAGTCGCAATACACACGTTACACGAATACACATAGATATTCTCTCTCTCTCTCTCTCTCTCTCTCTCTCTCACACACACACACACACACATACATACACATAGTACACTACATGTAGCGTGTGTATTATGCGTGGTGTAATGTGCATGTGTATGTATATGTATAACGAGTTATGTATGTATGTGACTGTTTGTGTGCGTAGTGTGTATATCTAGTAAGTGTATGTTATGTGTGTATGCGCAATGTGTGTATTTAGTTATTGTGAATAAGTACAATTTTTTAAAAATCAATTTCACGGAGTATCGGTTATTTACCAAACAACAAATTTGGAATTCGCATTACCAAACAACAAATTTGGAATTCAATTCCATGCGAATTCCAATTGAATATCAGATGTCTGGAAAAATTGATTCTAGTAATTAACAATTAATTAAACTTAATTATTCATATTTTATTTCATTTCTATATTATTTGTAGTTACCAATCAAATGAAATGAAATCAATCAAGAAAAAATAATCCCATTCCATATTTCTTGTGTTTACCGAGTACTATCAGAATTGAATGAAATTTTACATTCAATTCCAGTTTGATAAGGCTAATTTCATGCATCGGTTATGTGATGAAAAGTCACCATTTACTGGGTCTAACGCATTATTTAAGCCAGGTGTGTGAAGGAAGTCGCTAGGTCCAGGAAGAACTGAAGGGCAGAGGACCAGCGAAGAAAAAAGGCGAAAAAGTGAGCGAATTCGAGGAGAAAATGGCTGGACGAAGGGAGTCAAAAGCTAAGGGCAAAGAAGACTATTCACACAAGAGAGCCCCTGCTGGACCCACTTCCACGCCTATATATAGAGGAGCATGCAACACACGAAACATAGATGATTTAGCTCTCAGCTCACACACTCACACACACTTGGGAAAATGGGGATTCTGGGGTAGTTAGAGGTTTCATCTTCGGAAAAAATTCTGTTGCAACACCGTCCTCACGAAGGGCGAAGATACGATCATTTACATTCAGTTTTTGCACTTTTATTCCGTCGAACTTCAACGTTTCCGAAGTCGATTGGTTGTTTGCTACTTACCGTTTATCTATGCATTTAGTTTACGTCACGATGGTGTTCATTTTGTGTTGATTTACGTTGATTCTGTGTTTTGAGGTTTTATCTCAAAGGTTGAATGTTATTCTCTGTTTTGGATGTTTCTGTCCTTAATCTGGGAAATAGGTTGTGGATCTGTGCTGTTGTTGTTGATCTGTGGTGAATCGGCGAATCTGTAGTTATGGATATAAGTTTGGACGGAGTTTGTTTCGGATGCTTGGATCTGGAGTGGATTTAGCATCCGAAGAGTGGATCTGAACAGGGGAAACCGAGTTGTGCATGGATTTTGAACTTTCTTCTTTCTTTTTACTTTACTTCGTCTAATAGCCGTAGATCTGCCTTAGTTTTGATTGTTCTTCGATTTTGTCGCTTATATTTCTGTTGCTTCGTTTCTAATTACGTTCTCACTCTGTTACTTTTACTGGATGTTTCATCCAATCGTTGGAGAAGATGATGTCGCTGTTAGTTAGTACTTTAGTTAGTTGTTTTCCAGCTTTTCATCCGTATTTTACTTTTTCAGTAAATGGTCCCCACCGTCAGTTGTTTTCCCAGGTCTAGGTAAATTTAGGAAGTAGTTCTTTCGATCCAGTTGTTAGAATAGCATATCTCAATTACCAAGTCTAGGATTAAAAGCTCAACCTTAAAATTGTGTGGCAGCAGCCAACCAAAAATAGCTATACCAACCCAAATCCTTGAACATGCTTACTTGCGCATTTATCTCTGTGGATTCGATCCCTACTTCCACGTACTAGTTTCTTTTAGTTAAACGGGTTGGGGGTTTTTGAAGAGGGAATTAAGGTTGCGATTGTGTGCCCAACGACAGGTAGCTTGAGGTTCTCTGAATTCCTAGACCCAATGTCTAGCGAATCCTCTGGACCGAAGGTTTTCTTCAGTATTTTCTTAAGAACACTCTTTCGTTAACCAACACGTTATCATAACCAAAACATTAGCATCTTCAGCGACTCGCCAACCGCCTTGGCCTTCCCTTTCGTCTTCTTCTTCTTCTTCGCCGTGGCCCGCCCTGTTGGAACGGGAGTGTCCGGATCCCCGAGATCGATCCCCATGTCATGCAATGACAAAAGGTCATCGCCAGTGAACTGCGTCTCCACCTGGGTCGACGTGTGAGACGAAGCCGTCAAAAAATCCAGAGTGGGACGATAGACCGTGTCCCCCCCGGTGACCCCTGCATCCCAGGATGCATCCCTCCCTGCCAGAGAGGCATCATCCCCATCATCTGATGCATCATCTGCTGCTGCATCGGGGGCATACCTCCCCACCCCTGCCCGCCGCTGGCCTGTCCGCCGCCCGGCATACCCCACGGCATCCCCCCCTGGTTCCCACCCCCCTGCGCTCCGGCCATCATCCCCATCAGCTGATTCCAAGGGACGTTAAACCCTGGGCCCATCTGCCCGCCCATCTGGCCCCATCCAGAACCCACGGGTACCGTGGGAGTCTGAGATCCACTCGTCGCTGGACTGGACTCGTTGTTGTGATCCATCGCTCGATGATGCTCTTGTACAGAAATTTAGAGAGAGAGAAAACTCGTTAAAACAAGTGGTGCAAATGAAAATGAAACTAAAATCGCGTTTATATAGGTTTTCAAAAAAAAATTCGAAATTGGGCGCTGGCCGATCGCTGGCCGATCGGCACGCCACAATGGCGGCCAGCGCTACGCGATTGGCTAGCCCACACCGGTTTTTCGCCGATTTCGGGCTGGCCTGCTGCAATGGTTCGACTAGCCGACCGGCTAGCGACGCGAATCGGCTAGCCGGTTGGCTAGCCGGCATTGGAGATGCTCTAAACTCAAACTCATTTTAGTGTAAATCTCACACTAAATATTGATTTTACTCCAACCATTTACACTAAACTCAAACTTAAAAGAATATTCTCTATATTATGCTTTTTTTACTCACAAAATTTGAAAAACTTTTAGGTATTAGTTTAGTGTAAACCTAAAGATAGGTATTTTTTTCTCAAAAACCAAAAATAGGATAGGTTTTTGAGTACTATTGGAGCAAAATATCTATTCCATTTTAGGTTTTAGTGTACCCTTGGAGATGGTCTTAATGCATAATGATGTGAAAAGTTTTTAGTTTCAATGCATTAAAATTTGGCTTTTAAATCTTACATGGGACAAATGAAAGGTTTTGGAATATAATCTGTTTTTTTAAACTTATAGAAGTTAAACAGATTTTAAAAATTATCATAATTGGAGCAAATGAAAGGTTTTGGAATATGATGTTAATTGTCTTTCTTGCACTAAAAATACTCCCTATTGCATTCTTCACTCTACAACAAACATGAGATATGAACTATTGTTAATACTGCGAAATTTTCATTTATTGTTTCATTTTCAATCAGTCTATATAATGCTTGTGTGTTGTTTTATTCACAATTTGACTAATTTTCTTGATTCTTGATTCTTGATTCTTGATTCTTGATTCTTATGATAACAATTACCAACCCCATCCCTCAATCTCTCTCTTTCTCTCTCTAAATTTTGAATATTGTGATCTCAGATTTTCATATTGGATTTCCTATGACTTCAAGAAAGGCAGATCATGCAAGGCCTATGTTGTTTAAGTGTAAGGATAGAAAATAAAAATGGAATGTTTTATTTCATTGATTTCAAGGATTGATAAAGATTTAATTTCAGTCATCTCATATTTTAGGTATTACTTTCTGTATTTGTATGTTAGAGACTATGGCAAGAGCTAAGAGAGAGACGAATGGGTCATGGGTGCATACAATTGATGAGGAAATAACACAGTTGATGAATAGAAATACAAAGGGGTGCTAATACAGTTATGGTCCAGTTTGTGGGATTTCAGTTGATGAAGATTTAGCTTCTTTAGATTGTAAAATATAAACTCCTATTTTGTCCGTTGCTTAATTTTGATATCTCATTTTCCAATTTACCATTAAACGTCTTTACCTTATTTTGATTAGCTTCTTTAGATTGTTAAATTAGTATATTTTGACCCTTGAGGGTGGCATTGTGCGTATCAATATAATGTGTGAATATTAAAGTTTAGTATCAGTGCTGGCAAATACTTTTCTTTAATAAATTATCCATGTATTGTCTCTAGCTTTTTTCTAGGAGTAATTTTTTCTTCTACTTTCATTTTGATGCTACCACTTAATACCTTCTCTAGATGTTTGGATAGAGTGGCCAAATTATATGGATATCTATTGTCTTAAAGTGGGTGGCATTGTGCACATCAATGTGTAAATATTAAAGTTTAGTATCAGTGCCGGTAAATACTCTTCTCTAATAATTTCTCCATGTTAGAAGATTCACTTTATTTCACAACCCCTTAGTTCTCACCTGTCGAAACTCATGCATGTATGGTTATATAAAATAAGGGAGTTTTATTATAAATAACATATATTTGCTATAAAATCATGTTATAACTTTTGTTTTGATTTTTAATGCATAAAGTGAAAATTATATTTGGATTTTCTATCTTAATTATGAATTGAATTGGGATGTTAATATGGTAAAATTTACTAAATTTGTTGGTGAATTGGGATGTTAATATATTGGAATACATATTTATATTAATTTACATAATTTTTAAAATTTAAAATAATATAAAAATAATTTAATGGCCCGTGCATAGCACGGGTGTTAAACTAGTTATTAAATTTACACATTTACATATAAATTCATTGTTAATAACCAAATTTTCTTAAACAAAATACGAAAACTTAACAACAAATTAAAATAATAAATACAAATCATAATATTCAATAATTATTTACATCATTATTAATTATAACTTAAAAGTATAATATATAAGTAATTTAAATATATAATAAAATAAGTAAAATCTTTTTCTTAATGCAAGCACCACAATGTCCAGTTTAACAAAATTTAATAAAATAAAAATTGTCTTCCCATATACCCCCTCCGTCCCAGATTTGTAGTAACATTTTGCCATAAAAGTCCGTCCCACATTTGGAGTAACATTTAGAATTTACCATATTCGCACATAAAATTTTACCTCATTATTCACTAAAATTACACCCAAATGCCATTATCTACATTAAAATAAATCAAAATAAAAATAACAAACCAAAAAGTCAAAAAGGGACCCACCAACTCACTTAATTTATTACACACTCCATCATCTCACTTCATTTATTACACACTCCATCATCTCACTCTACCAACCCACTTCATTTATTACACAATCCACCCCTCACTTCATTAATTGCACACTCCACCAATTCCTTAAAACCTGTGTCATAACCAATGTTTTAAAAACCGGACCGGCGAGCGAACCGGCGAGGCTACTGGTTCACGGTTCAACTGGTCCAACCGGTCGAACCATCGGTCGAACCGTTTTATTGTAGCATTTATATATAATGAGTATATAATTAAATACATATTTATTATATAAAACACTTGGTTTCAAAACATGTAAATAAACAAGCATTAATGCAATATATAAATTAATTTTAAATAATATAGAGATATATATAAGTATAGATAAAGCATATATATACCAATTCTTAACGAGTAATACTAGTAATGTAAAAATACATATTCATATGTTTATTATACTATGTATTAATTTTCATGTAATGAACACTTCTCCCATTATATATTCTTGTTATTTTATTTCCAATCTAAGCATTAGTAATTAAAACTTTATTTGAAAGTTAATTAAGATTTATTAATTTTAGTTATGATATAAAATATGTATATAGCTTTTAATTATAAATATACAATTAGTATATAGTTGATAGTTGATATAATATGAAGTAGTACATATTAACAAAACAAACTATATCCCACATTGAAAAAGTAAAGGCAAAAAGATTGTAAAAGATGACTATAAAATAAGCTTTTCCTCCCACATTGAAAAATGAAAGAACAATCTTGTGGAATACTTCCATAAAAGAAAGACACAAATGATTTTTTAAGCTAGTTTTTATAAATTTATAGGCCCAATACAAGTATGGGTTAATATGAAATGAAAGTTTAGTGTAAATTTTTTTTAAATTGATTTTTAATTCATTTTTAAAAATCAAAAAATTTGGTAATCGGTTCGATCGGTTCCCGGTTTCCAATTCAACAGGCCGGTTCACTCGGTCCAAAAAGGTTCAATGCTCCACTGATTTTATATGGTGAATCGGACCGGAGAGGTCACCGGTTTGCGGCTGAACTGATCCGACCGGCCGATCCAAACCGATTTTTAAAACACTGGTCATAACTAAATGTTACTACAAATGTGGGACGGAGGGAGTACTCCACCTAACCCCACACGACACACCCATATATTTAAATCCCCTAACCCTAATTTTACTCCCTCAAGTCCTCAATACAGTTTCTTTCTCTCTCATTCCCTCCCTTTCTCATTCTCGTTTTGCTTCTCATTCCCTCTCTATCTTGTTTTACTTCTCACCTCAATACAGTTTCTCACTTTCTCAATCCCTCCATTTCTCTTTCTCGGTTTACTTCTCATTCCCTTTCTATCTCATTTTACTTCTCAAACCCTTCTTCTTTCAGCTATTCTGTTCCCAAATTATTAGATCTGCTCTCATGGTTGAATGAATGGTGCAAAATAATATTATAATAAACATTTAAATATAGTAAACCGGTTTCCAGTTAGCGGTTTAACCGGTTTGGCCGGCCGGTTTTACCGATTCTGTGCGGTCAGCCTACAAATGATTTTTAGGGGCAAACCTGATCGGACTGCCTACCGGTTCGTGGCCAAACCGGTCGAACCGATCGGTCCGGTCCGGTTTTTAAAACATTGAGTAATTTGAAACGAATGGAGTAATAATTTTTAAATCCTACGACTAAGTTAATTACTAGTCCACTATGACAAAGTAAGGCAACTGTTGACATTTTACAGAATTAAATTACTTGCATTGTTAATTACTAAAGTTTAAAATTTTGTACTGCTAAAGTTTAATTGTAACGGTCCCCTGATAATAAACAAGGAAATAACAATAATGATGGTAGGGTTCATTTAAAATAATGAGTTTTAATGCAAAATTGATAAAGTTTGAGAGATATTGAAAAAAAGTGATTGAAATATTATTAGTGAAAATTATATTTTTGATATAGACAAAATATTTATAATAAATAGATAAATACTAGTTTTGATGAATTGCTAAAAGTAAGATTATTTTTTTGGAAAGATTTATGATTGAACTGCAAAGCAAGGATCTAGTACGGTAGTTCGAATGCCATGCACCTAAGTTTTAAAAATATCCTCACAAGGATCTATGCATTTGGTATAATTACATTTCAGATACTTTTAAACTATTTTGAGTTTTTTATGTCTTTTTGTTTTTTTTTGTTAACCATTAAAAATAGGGCAAAAGGGTATAAAAGACTCCAACTAGTAAAAAAGTACCTGAAATGTGATTATATTAATAAATACAGATTTTTTTGTAAGGATATTATTTTTTAAACTACCATACATAGGTTCTTAACTTTTACTCCTCATTCTTGGTTAAGATGACATATTTCTTAGGCGGCATGAAATTTTAAGAGTAGTTGATTAATGTAGTTAATTGGATAGAGAAAGATTGAATATAAATATTAAATGAAAAATGTTTTAGAGACATAATGTCTCCAAGCCATAATGCCATAAAGATGTTAAAATAGTCATTTTAAATAGGATTTCATTTCTTATTAAATTAATATTTTGTAAATATACATTCTTATCCCTATAAGTCTATAACCGTTATCTCTTTTAATTAAGATGAATGAGATTTGCTGTTCATATATTTATGGAATTCTACTAATACTTTCTAAATTAACTAATTAGTTACAACAAATCTCTATTTAATACTAATTTTATTGGTTAAAAGTTGATTATAATTCATTTAAAATTCGAAAATGTTGATAAGTTAAATTGATTAATTTTGGTTTAGTATAATTAATAAAACCAGTACTAATATAAAAAAATATAAATACAAACTAAATAACAAACATTTAATAATAAGTTAATTGAAGATATACCATGTAAAATGAAATAAATTAATAAAGTCATACACAGATTTTTTTAAATCAAAATTATTGTATTAATTAGTCCAGGATATATCTTTCAAACTAACTCTATCATAATAAAATTTTATTTTCTCCTTTTCTTTATAGAGGAGTATTAGAGTTTTAAGCTCAATTACTGTATTATGAAATAAATTAAAATTTGATTAAGGACTTTAGTTATATTAATTGAGTTTACAATTTTAATTCGAATTCTTTACTTTTTAAAAGTTTTAATTTCTTTAAAGTCTTTTTAGAGCGTACAGTCGAACTTTGATAAAAAAAAATCACATATTTTAAACTTATTTATTTAATATTTTAAGACATATAGTTAGTATTTTGTCTTTTATGCTATTAAAATATTATAGTTTTTAAGTCAATTTTTAATATTATGAAACAAAAATTTGATACATGATATATTAATATTGACTATGTTTATATATTATTTTTCAAAAATTTCATAATTTTTATTTAACTATTTATTTTTTTAAATTCTAATTTCATTTATTCTTATTTTTTAGTATAACATTGCAAATGAATGTATCTATTAATCAAAGAACAAAAATATTAAATTTTGGAGTAATTTTTATACGATGACGAAGTGCAACTTAATTGATAACATGCTTCCATCCAATAGGTCGAATTAAGGGTTTGAGTCATCACATGATAAATGCAAAACGACTATTGATCTTTTAAAAGCAATACTCATTCATCATAACAATAATTTTTATTCACAAAAATAATAGTATAGAGTAATTTTTATTCAAAATAATGATATTTTATAGTATTACAATAATAATTTTATTAGTAAGAAGAATAACTTTTATTAGTTAAAAACATTAACTTTTACTTGGAAGAATTATAATTTTAGTCCTATATAATATATTTAAAATATTAAAGTAATAGAGTAACTTTTATAAATAAAATAGTACTCCGTAAATTATATTTTTAAGAGCAATAATTTTTAGTTTTATATTTTAAAAATTATATGAGCTCTTTCTCGTAAAAAATATGTATGTTTTAAAAATTATTATTTAATTGATAAAGTTTATACCGTTAAGTAAGTATGCAAAGAACAAAAAAAAAAGAAAAAGAAATTGTCGCACCATTCGATAAAATTATAATTAAGACTGAAAATACTCTAATTAAAACTATAGATCAATAAATACTAGCTAATTTAATTTTCATAATCTAAGCTATCTTTCTAAAATAATATTAGGATATTTAAGTCAAAATATAAATTACATTTATGGCAAAGTGACGTAAGGGAATTATGGCATGGAGACATTATGTCTCTAAATCACTACTCATATTAAATTGAGTGAGAAAGAGAATTGAATATAAATTAAAGAGAAAAAAAATGGCTGTAATAAATGGAGACAGAAAGTTGTTAAAAAATTTAAATATATTATCTTAATTGAGATTAATTAAAAAGAAAAAGTTTGTTATATTAATTGCAACGAGTGAGTAGTTTACTCTACTGAATAATGAAAAATAAAAATAAAAACTCTGCTGAGTAATGAATAAATAGTTCTTGTTTTTTTTTTTTATAGATTAAAATGGAAAATATTCCCCATTTAGTTATGGACAGAAAAAATGGGTATGGATTGTGGATTGAGGAAGTAGCAAGCGGAATCCGTGTTTCAGAATCAGAGCAGGATTTATAGAGGAAGAAGGGGGAATTGAAGCTCTGTAAATTCAATGCTTCGTAGCCCATCTCTCATTGGTTTATCTCACGGCCATGGCCACCCTTTGTCATCACTTGCCCTCTTTTCACTCTCTTTCCCCTCCTAAAATAACATCCTCTTTCCATCCTACGTCATCCTACTCCGCCCCCAACCGCCGCCACAACTCTCATTACCCTGCAATTTCCTATTCCGTCGTTAAGAAATCCCCCAGGTTATTGCCTCCTCTTGCGTTTCTTCATTATCGGATGTGCTGTCGAAGCTGGAGCTAATTTATTTCTCTTTTCGTTTTTCCAGAGCTAGTAGAAAGACAAAGAGCGATGAAGAGCTTTGCAATGATATCAAATGCTTCTTATCCAGCGTTGGACTTCCTCAAAATCATGTGCCTACGATGAAGGAGCTCTCGCTCCATGGAAGGTCTGAGTTTCATGGATTTATTTGTTGTTGTTGTGAAGTGACAATGCCTCGGATTGGAACATATTATTGATGTTTGTAATCTGTTTAAATTAATTTAAATTTTATGTGCAATGCAAGTATTGGTCATGTTGTATACATCTTTTGTAGTAAGATAAGCAAGTGTTTTCCAATTGATATTGAAATTTGGATTGAAGTTTGTGACCATTAACATGGAGTATTTGTTGCACTCGAGCAATTGATTGCGATGGATGTAAGTCTTTGGACTCAAATCTAACTAGGATTACCTGCTTCACTAATGACTAACAACCAAGGTGCATATAATGATATAGAAAGACGCGAGGCGTAGCAATTTGTATGGGTATTTTGAGACCTTCGCTCGATGTGTACATTCCCCTGGTGTGGTAGAAAACTGTTGTTTTGGATTCTCATATCAGAGCTAGGTCCATCCAAGAATAAAATAGAGCGCAAAGTTGTCTTGTTTGCCTAAATGCATTAAAAAAGTGAACTAGTATGAATCGTGGAGACTGGGACAGACTTATTGTTGTACAGTCTCTCTACTGTGTTTAACTTTGATTTGAGATTTTAAATGTGATACGGGAATTTCCTGTCTAACTGAAGACCTAATTCTATGTGTTGAATATTATAATTTGGTATAAAGTTGATTCATGATCATTGAAACATCTTGCAAAATGTGAAGCGAGAATAATTTTGGATGATATACAGAGAAGTACATCTAGTTCAAGCCTTCAAGGAACCTACCTTGTACATTTACTTTACTTAGTGTGATTTAAAGTTCAGAATTTTGCAGGCAAGATCTTGCAAACATAGTCAGGCGTAGAGGATATAAATATATTCGACAGCTGTTAGAGCCTTCATCTACAAAAAACTTCATTGGATCAGATACAGACACATCTCATATTGGGAATCCTGAGATACTTGGTATGTCTATGATCAACCCTGGATTGAGGAAACATGTACTTTTCTCATTTGCAATATTTGTACTGTTCAAGCTTTACATGAAAGTTTTTTGTGTTTTGTTTTGTGTTTTATGTTTTACCTGAAAAGGTGAAAATGAAAAGCAGAATGTGTTGTTTGTGGGAGTACCGTCAGATCTGACTATAGAGGAAGACACTAATAGTTTCATAGGGGAAGATGAAGGACTCCAGATAAACGATCAAAGATCTCCTGCTGCGGATTCCTTATCCTTGCAGGAAAAGGTGGCCAGGTTTATTCAGCTCGGGGAACTGGATGCAAGTGAAGGTAAGTATAGTTGCACAAAGGAATCGATTATTTTATAAAGGAGACTGTTTTTTCAGTTTTCTAGCCTATTAACCCGTTTATATACTCCCTCCGTCCCACTATAAGTGGTGCATTTCTTTTTCGGCACGGGATTTTATGTAGTGGTTCTTGTGACTTGTGAGTTAAGTTGAGAAATAAAGTAAAAGAGAGTAAAAATGTTGAGAAAGTAATGTTTTCATTTTTAGAAATGTGTCATTTAGAGTGCAACATCAAGAAAGGACAATGTGTCACTCTAGTCACTTAGAGTGAGACTGAGGGAGTACTTAATATTAGGGCAATTGTGCAATATATTATACTCCCTCTGTCCCATAAATAGACACTTTTGGGATGACAGGTATTTAATGCACAATTTGTAAAGTAGGAGAGATAGAAATAAAAAATGATTGGAGTATTGTTAGTGGGGAATGAGGCTCACCTCACGAGAGGGAAAAAAAGTTACCAAAATAGAAATGGACCACTTTTATAGGATGGACTAAAATGGAAAGACTGTCTATTTTTATGGGACGGAGGGAGTAGTATTCTTTCACGTACCATATACTTTTTTTTTATCATTGATATTGCATCAATTTCGTTCATCGACGCATGAAATTAATCCTCAGTTATATGTTACTTAATATCGATATGAAATATGTTCTTGATCCTCAGATGGCAAAGGAAGTACCAGTGACGAAAAGGGTGACGAAGAAGGGAAAACAATTGAATCTGAAAATTCTAATGAACCTGAATTTGCATTGAGTATGTTAAATGGAATTTCCACTGCATCAGCATTGAAGGTTGAAGAACCAGCATTAGAAACTATCACCTCCAGGTCAGTTTAGTTCCCTTTCTAACCAGAAGGTATGTGAGTCGATTATTGTTATTTGTTCCCAGTACTGTACTTATTATCGGGCAAAACCTGAAAGGCTATGCATGAGCATACTGCTGACTTCCAGGGATTAGCATTACATATAAATGCGAACAAACTTCAAAAAGGTTGTGGCAATTCTCTTTCTTTTAATATTGTTTTCGTCTCTTCTTTATGTAGAAATAGTTATATTTCAACAGAAGAACAAACAAATACTAGTGGTGAGGATATGGATGATGAGGTAAGTGTAAATTAATATACTTTGTTGAAGATTACCGAGGCTCATCTGTTCTTTACAATGACTGATAAATGTATGTTTTGGCTGCCTATGGAAGAAACAGAAAGCGGAGAATCAATCATATATCAACCATCTTAGGTTCTTGCTGGTAATACTAAATTTATTGGCATGCTACTTTGGAACTAGTGTCTGACTCTGCCCCTTAGGTACTTCTGAAGTCATAGCTAATGGTACTGTTGTTTTCTGTGCTTAGTATGAAAAAGAAAGGGAACTGGCCCAATTGAAGGAGCAGATTGAAAAGGAAAAGGTAATTATGTTAACCACTATATCAAGATAGAAACATGCTATCTTCTCTAACTGCTTTAAAGAACCATTTGTCTGCTTTCTGATGATGTTACAATGCAATCTGTGTGGGTGCATGTCTGCAGTTGTTCTCATGGGTTCGTAGTCTTTCTAAATATCAACTCATACAATAGCTTTACAATGGAACTTCTTCAAGTTCCTTGTGGAGATGAACTGAGAGCTAAACATCAAGATGTCTGGTATCTCATCAAATATTTAATGTAACATTAATGGCAAATTCACATTGAGAAAATCATATATGCTTACAGACTGAAACTTTGGATAACAATGCAGGTATGAAACTTAGAGATTGAGATACATGAACTGTTGCTTCAATTGTTGACAACGTGTGAATCATATTGTGTTCTTTAATTATGTGAAGAAAAGGTTAGTGGGTTAGTGGTAGATAATCTTATAGGCTCAGGAACACAGTCTTCATGAATATTGTGGTTGTAGCATTAGGGTGTGGACAATGAATGTCAGAAGAGTCACTTTAGGATTAACCTTCTCTGGGTGAAATTATGCTTTGATACCTGAGTCGCTTATAAATAAAGGTAAAACTAAAAGATATGTTGACCTTTAAGCCAAGGGATGTTTTACTTTGGTGTTCTGAGAAAAACATTTTCCATAATGAAATGCGAATATGTGTGAGTAGTATTGTCTTTAGGCATCAGCTTCTTAGTGGTGCTATGCCGTCAATCAAAAGTTATTGCTTTTGATGATAGTGGGGCACTGAACAGTTAGCTTTAGTTTTGGCTATATTTTTCTGTGTGATGTTTTTCTTCTCTTACATGCTCATTTCTAGATCAGATAGGGGTAGTTCTGCCTAATCCATTTCACTTATTAGAGAACCTGAGTTTTTTATAAGTAGAAAATAAAGTTACATGCCTGATTTCATTTCTACGTTTCAGCTTGCTCTATCTCTTTTGCATAGTAAAGCAGAAGAAGAAATAAGCAACACCCACGAACTTATTTCTGAGAAAGAGACTGAATTACATGAAGCAGAAGAAATATTTTCTGGACTAACAGAGGTACTTCATGCATTCTTTTACTCTTCAGTGATAGGTTTGTCTTTTGGAAGAAACAGTTTATCTCATTTGGCTATAGATTGGGTGCAAAGAAATTGAGTCTCTTCTGTAGCTGAAAAGTGATATGCTTAACTGTGTAAGACTCAGCTCAAATACTTCAATCATGAATTGTTAGATTACAAACACAAAGTGATCTGTGATGTATGTATTATGCTGGAAACAAAATCTCATTTGTTTGGCAATATAAGCTTCCGATTGTGTGCCATGATTTAGATTGGGGACGATGAAGCTATTAAAATGACTGTGTCTACACATATTTTGTATTGAATCTATATTAGCATTTTCTGAATGAAGTGAAGTTGTTTTCCTTGTTAGGTTGAGATCCAGTATTCAGGGGAAGCAGAGACTGTGGAGCTAGCAGGCAGCTTTAATGGCTGGCATCAAAAAATTCCAATGGAATCACAATCAACATCATCAAGTGTCACTTACCCTACTGAATCCAGGTTTTTAGTGTCTCTTTATATCTTATTGGAGCTTATGTTTTACTTGTTTTATGAAAATAAAGACAAGTCGGAGGCTGCATTCTGTTACAATTTGGCTTTTATCCACGATCATGGTTTGTTTGTGTGGTCTGATATTTAATAATGTCTTCAACTTATCCACTAACTCTTGGAAAATCATCTTGAGGTTTACTTTATATTTTGTGGAAGTAAAAAAAAATAAAAACTTACATTGCAAAATTTGTCAGGACATCTCAAGATTGGCGAGTGGTGTTGTGGCTGTATCCTGGAGTTTATGAGGTACGATAACAACAATAAATTGCATGTCCTGTTTATTCAATTGTTGAACTGTAATAAAGTGGAAGCTCAATATCTTCACCCCACACACATACCCAAAAAAAAAAGTGAAGCGATCAAGAAATGTACCCAGATTTTGGTTTTATGCATGTCAGCTTTTCGTCTTGGTAAAATTTGGACATTTAGCCGAAGTGTTAGTGGTCAAATTGTAGACTCCACAGCTTCATCCTTGTTTGGTCTTATACCTTGTTTTCGTGCAGATAAAGTTTGTTGTCGACGGTGATTGGAAAATTGATCCTGAAAGGGAGACAGTAAGCCGTAATGGTGTACATAACAACATTCTTCGGGTAGATAGTGTAGATGATCCTGCTACTCTGTGAAGTTGGGACTATATTCATATCTTGAGAAAAAAATGACTAGGCAGGTAGGAGATGTCTTCCCTTGATGAATATCTGATAATGATTTTTTTCATATACAAGCATCACTCTACGTATAATCATATTCCCTTGAACTGCACTCTGCACATGAAGAATATCGCCTAGCACGTGAGAGGGATGTGTAGTAGCAACAGAAACGCTTAGTCTTGACTCTTGACACTCTCCACTTCTTGATTTCTACTCTGCGAATGTGTATGTGTTTGCTTTGTTATCTGTTGCGTGAATGAGTTGGCTTTTAGATGAGATAGAAGTTTACTTAAATTTTAGGGGTATTTATTACTAGCTTCTTGTCAGTTTTGTTACCGATACTGCATTTTTGACGCCATACTGAGTTGTAGCTTTTGTACTCTTCCCAAAATTTGCCCATGCTCTTAAAACTTCAGTTTTTTACTATTAGCTTCAGATTATTATTTACGACTGGTTTAAACTTTAAACAAAATAAGGAGTATATTTTTTGTAAAGCTCGAGCCCCACATGTCACGTTTTTATGAATTTAATGGTAAAAAATAAATAAATAATCGTAGTTATTAGTTGATTAGTTCTATTTAAATTACCAAGATTAGTCCAAGTTTGACCACGTGTTTTATTTAGCTATTGTATGTTGTAGGTTTTCTTTGATGATTGTCATTAAAAATTTCACTCTAACATAGCAGATAATATAACAAAACCAAAAACTAAAGTGTACATTATACATATCCACCAATTTTATTTAAATGTAATTATTGCATAGACGATATTAAGGAAAATAATTTTTTGTTTTGAATCAGTGAAATATACTACTCCCTCCGTCCCGATTAAGAGTCACACTTTTCCATTTCGGTCCGTCCCCGATTAAGAGTCACACTTCCTACTTACTATATTTGGACATCAAAAATACCCTTATTTTGGGCTGATTTACATTAAAATGCCATTATTTTCAATTTAAAAAATAAAAATAAAATTTATGCCTTGAATGGCATCGGTCAAACTCTCATTTCTCTCTCATTCACCCTCTCACTCTCGATTCCTCCGCCTCCCCCTCCGCCTCACCCCTTCGAATCGATGGACACTGTCGTCCCTAAAACACCGCCAGATTGGGTAGACGACGACGAAATACCTCGTCGGTCTGTGGTTCATGGTGTTCCACCGTTCATATACGACGACGGGGCTGAAGGCCAGACACCCCCCGACTAGTTCTTTTACGGATCTGAAATTGAAGCTCCGTCCAAGGGTTTCAACGGATCTGAAACTGAATTTCCGTCCAAGGCTCTCGACGGATCTAAAAATGAAGCTCCTTCTAAGGGTTTCGACGGATCTGAGCCTGAAGATCCGTCGGAGGGTTTGGCATGTTCTGAAACTGAAGATCCACCCCCTTTTCGGGGATTGGAGGCTTCTGTTTTTTGGAAAATGCAGCCTATTTGTGATGTTTATGGTTAATTGAGGCAGTGGCAGTTTGTGATGAATGTTTATGATGATGATTTATTATACACAAAAGTCAAAGAGGTCTCATATTCCACTACCTAACTCCATTTATTACATATTCAAACACTTCCTTAAAACACGTGTCCGATCAAACTGTGACTGCTAATGAGGTACGGAGGGAGTAAAAAATAAGCAAAATGGCGGTAGGTGATTGGGGGAGTGTTGAAACCACGTGCCAAAGAAAGAAAGGGCAAATTTAAAAGCGAGGAACATCGAATCGTGTCCATCTCGTTGCCTTTCCCTCCCATCTCCTTCTCCATCTCTTCAAGTTCTATCCAACTCCAAGTTTAGGGATTTGAAAATGGCAGTTGTGATTGGCTTCCCTTGTTGCTTTAGGGCCCAATCATCTCCTTCAATTTCGCCCTGTCGGCCCTGCTCCATTCCTTCTTCTCAACCAATGTTCGCCGCAGCAAAGAAAAGGGCTCTCTCGCCCTCCACATTTGCTCTCAATAAGACCAACCTTTGTGAAACTAATGTGGATGAAGAGATAAACGGTGCCGTATTGGAAGACTCCTCTGAAACTCTCTTGTATTCTTTCTCTCCTTTGCCTTTGCTGCTTTTGGCTGCTCTTCCCGGAGGTATTAATGCTTTCATCTTCATTCTTTTTTTCGTCTTCTGCTTAGACAATGTTTGCAATTGAAATAAATTTATCATCTTTCTATTGATTCTATTATTCTCATTTCGAGGTAAAAACTATGAGCAAATATTGCATATATTCAACTTCACTTGATGAAGCTATATTCAACATATCTTGAAGCATACTATATTACTCCCTCTGTCTCATAGAAATAATTTACTAAGGGATGACACTGAATTTTAATGTGTAACTAATAAACTAAGAGAGAACGACATAAAATAGTTGAAATAATGTAGCAGAGGGTGGACCCATAAATGATAAAGTAAAAGTGAAGGTGAAAAAGTTTCCATAAATGTATATCGACTATTTCTATAGGACAGACGAAAAAAGAAATTCAACCTATTTCTATGAGACGATGGAGTATGACACTATAAATTCAAGGGTATCCTCATGTTCTGGTGCACTGGTATATACTCATATCTGATTTCTTGGACCTCTGTATTGTAACAATTGTGATTTGATCCCTTGATTCAGCTACAACTGTGACATCTCTAATGAGCCCTTTTGTCGAGCTAGTAAAGTCATGGAGCCTCCCCGATTGGCTCGTGCATTGGGGCCATCCTGGAAACATGGTATATGTGTACATATCTTGATCTTCTCACACTTTTAGAGTGAGCAATAGCATCTAGTAACAAAGCTGTCTCACTTCCGCGGCAGGCTGTTGTGCTGTTTGCTATGGGTGGTTACGGAACTTACTTGGGCTTCCGTATTCGTTTCTCGGATGATATTGTAAGGACATATATAAGCAGTATCTTAGTTAGGTTGCATCTAAAAAGTTGTCTTGAATCTTGATTGATGGGGCTTGGCAGGAGGAAAAGGCCAAGGCCAAAGATTTGCACCCAAAGCTTCTTGGTGGAATGTTCTTCTTTTTTGCTCTTGGTGCTACTGGTGGCATCACATCTCTTCTCACTTCTGATAGGCCTATCTTCGAGAGGTATATCTGCATTTCTGTTTACGATGCCGTGCACACCTTGATTCTCTTTCTTTTCTTGCAGTCCTCATGCTATAACGGGCTTCATCGGTCTTGCTCTTTTAACCTTTCAAACGCTGCTGCCAACGCTGTTTGAGGTGAGCTTCTTGTCTTCTCTATGCACGTGGACCTGTTTTGTTTCACAAAGCTGGGAATATTTGTTTTGTGTGTAGGGGAATCCCGGGTTGCGAAACATTCATGGAATCTTGGGCAGCGGGATTATGACATTGTTCGTGGTTCATGCAGCCCTGGGGCTTCAACTAGGATTGAGTTACTAATTCCTTGAACTAGCAAATTTTTTGGTGCACATTTTTTGAAATGGTATACTTGATATATATGTGGTGAGTGAATGAATGCCATTATCAAACTTGGTAATTCTATGCAATACCACTTTTAATTCATTCCCATTTTATTTGCGCTTATGCTGTTTCCATTTTTCATAAAAACTTGGCTTTCCATCTTATTTGCGCTTATGCTGTTCCATTTTTCATAAAAACTTGGCTTTCAAAACTTTCGGAACTTGTGAAAGCAGTGGCGGATCCAGAATCCGGAAACGGAGGGTGCGGAATATATAGTATTAGCTTGATTTAATGCAGATATGGCTATTTTTTTCGTTGTTCGGGGTGACGCCGGAGGCAAACGGAGGGGCCAGACATGCTAATTTTACGTCCCGATAAGGGGGAAATAGTCACACAGAGGGGGCGACCGCCCCCTCCTACCCCCTAGATCTGCCAGTGTGTGAAAGTACCACATTTTCTACTGATAATACTTAGAACCAATTTTTATCTCAATTTATCTCATGTTTTACTAATTTTGCATTATATTTCAGACCGTCTGCATTTGATAGCGGATGGAAGGATTATAATTTGTATAGGTGGATATATTGAAAATGGTGTCACTTATCAGAAGAATAATCAAGGACAACAGAGGATCTTGAATCTAATGCAACTTGGAAATTACCTTGTTTGCCTGGTGAATGGTGACTTGATAAAACGCATTGCCACATTTATAATAAGTTTTTTATTTTCATTCATTATTTCCCTTTCATTTTACTAATTTTGTATTAAAACTAATTCCGTTAGCAATCAAGATTATTATTTTTTTGACATAAATAGTATATGAAATCGAATTACCAATTTTATATTAATACTCATGCAGTTAACGATTAACAATTTTTTTTTTATAGAAGTAGTATATAAAATCAAAAAAATGTTGAATGCCATAAATATCATATAATATCGTTATTGGCATAAAACTGGGTTCGGCCCAAAACAACTAACTTACCTAAGTAATTCTAAATCCAATCCTTATTGACTTCGCAATCGCTCAAATATAACAATAATTTGGACGTAATTCAAAATTAATTGATCAAACGCATTGCCACATATATTAAATAAAACGAAATTTCAAGAAAGTGCTGGCCACCATCAACCTAGCGTAATTTATTTTGATTCCAAAACTGTATACTGATAACCTTTTTATAATATTTGTTTTATCTCTTTCGATTCGTTTAATTTTATTTTATTTTTATGGCAATAATAGAAGTTACTAATTTAATAAATGACACGTAATACGTCATGTGGTTGCATATTAATTGGGTGCACGTCTGCATGACAAGTCGACTGCTCACAGTTATTTACAAGTAATTTTGTGCAACGCCTAAAATTAACATATATACTCATATTATTCGTATATATCAAAGCCTCTGTCTCTCTTAACTTTTCAATGTTGCATTTATTGTATACATAAAAGTGTCGCTTAATTATTAAACATGATGTTGTGTGCATAATGCATGACTTATACTTATATCAAATGAAATTCAATATAGAGCAAATTAAATTGAACCTAATTAAATTGTATAACTTGAACAGAATTTTATTCACAAAATCTTCTAATCAAAAGGTTAACAAATTGCCGCGTAATAGGAGATCGTTTTCAAAAAATAAAATAAAAAACTCGCTAAATATGGAGTATATTAGAATCAAATATTTATAGGTCCTAGTATTATGCAATTCATTGTTATAATGATGTTATAATTTTTAATTTGTATGACACTTATTTTTCCGTTATAATTGTCAAACGTGAAATGTTTCAAAAACTTTCAATTCAATACAACTATCTCGTTTTTAATTATATTAATTAAATTTATTTTTATGGAATATATTAAAAAAATTCAATCACATATTTTTAAATAAAGAGTTTTGCATGAAAAAATGTTTGTATGTATTTTGATCTACTGACAAAAATTAAATTCAATATTATCATGACATAAATTTAATATATGATGAAATTATTCATTGTTATGATGAACGTTGTTCTCAAATTTTGTAATGCTACAAATGTCAACCTCCTTAATCATCAAGAGATTAATATACTTGCAATGTGTTAAGGTATATTGAATGCTATCGTAAAGTAAGTCAATGTTAAAATTAAGTGTATAAGTATTTCAAATTTGTAAAATGATTTAGGCTAGCTGAAGAAAGAGCAATTTTGGAGAAAAAATCTTGTCTAAATATCCTTAATTTTTAGATTTGTTGTACATAACCACTAAGTTCAAAACGTAAATGGCTAATCGATCTACCCCTCAATGCCCTAAATATGATTATCTAATAACATTCATATAATCTAATCTTTGACGGTTCAATTTCTGCTATGATGGATCATATTTGATCTTTATTAACTAATTCCCTTTTTATTAGCATTAAAAGTTGAAAACAATTGTACAACAAAATTATACTCCCTTCACTCCATAATAATTCATTCCATAGTAATGGAGGCAAAACTTTTGGGCGAGGAGATTAAGAAAAATTGTGTTAAGTGAGTTAAGTAAAAAGAGAATAAAGTGGAAAATGAAAAAGGTAGAGAGATGAAGAGAGAAAAAAATAAGAGAGAGTAAAGTAGGTGTTGAAAAATGTGTTGACTTTTACTAAAAAAAGAAATGACTCTATTACTATGTGATAAGGCTAATTTCATGCATTGGTTATGAGGTTAAATTCAGCAGTTTTTGGGTCTAACACAGCTTTTAAGCCAGGTGTGTAGAGGAAAATGCCAGATCCAGGAAGAAGGAGGGAGATTACCTGGTGAAGGAGTCTGGCGGGAAAGTGAGCAGAAAAAGGAAAAAAAGTTACCAGACGGAAGAGATTTCTAGACGGAGGGCAAAAAGGAAAATTCAAGAGAAGATTCTAGAAGATCAACTTCACGCCTATAAATAAGAGCACGCAACACACCAAAGGGGGCTTTCACTTTAATTTTTGCTCTTAGCTCACTTTTCACACTTCTACACACATACTCAGGGGTTACCAGATTCAAGAGGTCGGTTTCGTAGTTGATCATTGTTGTGTACCACCGTCTTTACGTGAGGCGAAGAAACAATTTACAGCTTTCAGTTTTAATTTCTGTTTTTGAATTCCTTGAGCCTTCGCTGTTCGAAGCTCGGTCTTATTTTGTTGAATCGTTGTTGAATTCGTAATCGTTTAGCTATAGAAGTTTATGTTATGTTTTCGTATTATGTTTGTGTTGACTGTTGCTTTACCTTGGATGCTTTTCACACTTGATCTGTGTTGTTTGAGTTGAATTGTGCTGGAATTGTAGTTGATCGGTTGAATTTGGTTGGATCGGAGTGATTGGAGATGGGAAGTATTGTGGTTTGTCGTGGATGGCTTGGATCCGGAGCGGATGGAGCGTCCGATGTTTAGATCTGTTAGATTCTGCATGGGTTTTGAAGTTTAGTTCTTGTTTTCTCATTTACCTCGTCTAGCTGTAGTAGATCTGTTCTATTTTCGTGGTTAATCATAATTCGTTCGTGTAATTCGACATGCTCTGTTCAGATTTGATGTTTACTATGTTTTTATGCATTTGTGGTCATGAATCGTTGGTGAAGATGAAACTAGTTGTTAGTTAAATTCATAATTAGTTAATTGCAGCTTTTCATTCGTACCCTTGCTATTTTAGGAAATGGTCCCCACGGTCTGTTCTTCATCTGTCTAGGCATTTTAGGGAAATTATTCACTAGGTCTGGTAAATTTCATCGCTGAAGTGTTGTTCTGTTTACATCTCTGTTTTCGTCATGCATGCTTTCGTTATATTTTCCTTTTCCTAGGTCTAGCTGTTAGAATAGATTATTTACATTTTCTGAGTTCAGTAGTTAAGTTCTCAACCCAAAGTTGCGTGGCAGCAGCCAAAACCCTTTTCCAAAGTCTCTTGTTAGCTTTCCTACGCTTCCATCTCTGTGAGATTCGATCCCTACTTCATTATACTAACTTTTAGGTCTATTGTGGTTTTGAAACAGAAAAAGATTGTGTGGCCAACGACCAAGGATTTCAAAGGTTCTCTGAGTTCCTAGACCCTGTGATCTAGCAGATTCTCTGGATCTGAGAAGTTTGATTAATATTTAAAGTACACACATCGATAAAACTGGACTTTCACTATGGAATGGACGGAAATAGAAAAACGCCCATATTACTATGGAGTGGAGGGAGTAGCGTATTGATGCACCTTTTTATTAGCACAAAAACCAAGCAAAGAATGAAATTTCAGGCATATTAATTTCACAACTTAGTTATCGATTAACAACTACCATCCAATCTCATGAAAAAAGTGTTACTAGAGCGAATCACAGAATTATTCCCAATTTTGGAGAAAGTAGATTACATACCTTAAGGTCCTCAATCAAAAACATGTGACTCTGAATAGTTCTTGTCACTTTAAAATGACTATAGTGTTAAAAAGTCATCACTCTCAAGTTATCACTTAAAAAGTTACCACTCTCAAGTTTATCCTTTTGGGGATATTGACTATAGTGCTATTAATTCTAATCTGGCATATAGATTATCTCTCGATTCCTACACGTATCATTAAATCATATTCCCTCTTTTCTTGTTTTAAGTGGAACATTTCTTATTCGGCATAAAAGTTTTTATAAATTTGTTTTGTGAGTTAAGTGGAGAGTGAATAAAGTATGAGAGAGCATAAGTAGAAAGACTGATGTATCCATTTTAAGAAATGTGTCATTTAAAGTGGGACACCCAAAAAGAAAAATGTGTGACTTAGACTTAAACAGAGGAAACACATTTGTTGTTTGTCAAACAACTAGAAGCATTATCTCATACAATTGAACCAAGTAAATTATACATTTGGATGATAACACTATTAAATAATTATAAGTGTTACATTCAAAACCCTATAATTCTTATAGTTAGCTACTGATAGACAAATAGTAAAACAGTAAACTAAAGTGCTAGACATAAATTAAAGTGCTAGACATAAATGAAATAGATAAAACCTAATGTTGACTCTTGAAGTCCCCCAATCTTCTCTAGCTAGGATTGCAACTTCTAGATGGATGGTGGATGCTGCGGAATTTCAGAACTATGGATTGGACTAAGACTGTGGAGCAGCTGAATTCATTTCCATGATATATGTTAATGGCATGTTTGGTAGGGGTAATAACTCATGTAGGGATGAAATTTTATGAAAAAAAATGACATTTTTGTTCATAAAGTTCCCCTAGATGAGTCATCACTCCTACCAAACATGTCATAAGGATATTTATAGACTTGGGGGAATCTGCTCTGATTTGGTATCAATTTTCACCTCAAACGGTAAGTCTTGGCTCGAATTTGGTCAAGATGGCTCGCTCACCAATTTCAGTGGACTACTGAGTCGAAGGCAGCAGATCGTTGGCTGTAGGCTGATATCTTGGCACGAAACTCGGCTGCTGGGTGTGAGTCGGTGGACCGCTGGGTGAGAGGTCTTTGGCGTGCGTTCCGAAGCATGCTGCTGGGGCTTCTCTGTCCTGCTGACCATCTCAACGACCACTGACTTTGGCTTAGCGGACCGTTAACTTCCTCTAGTGGGTCCGTTTCTTAAATTCGACATTTTTTACACTTTTTCTATCATTTCTCAACAAATAATCTATGAGCTCATGCACAAATGAATTAATTTTATAATCACCTAGATATATTTTTTACTTTGAATTTATTTAATTTGCTAGTCATCCGCTAAAATGCCATCAAAAGAGGAGGGCATCGGAGGCGGTGAAGAGCGCCAGTGGTGAGGGGAGAAGGGAAGATTGCAGGATGGAGGAGGCGTAGATGAAGTCGGTGAGTTACCGTCACAAAACAAAAGCAATTAAATACATAATAAATTAATTTTTATAAAAACATAAAAATGGAAAAATCAATTGAACTGGTTTATGGGTTCCTAGTCGGACCATCCGATATTTCCAATGCAAAACGTCTTAACATGTAGGTTTGATAAAATGGGTTGGGTAAGACTGCTTACTAGTTTGCAGCCGAACCAATTCATCCCATTCCATTTTAAACATTGTTTAAGGGTGATTGGATTAGATAAAATGGGTTGGGTAAGTAGCAATAATAATTGGACGCGATATTGGCAATATTGAAAATTGAAAAGTATAATCAATGTTAAATTTGGTGGGATAGGGACAACATTTGACTGATAAACTCACAAATTCGAAATATGCTTTCTACCTACTTAATCAAATTCACGAAAAAAAAAATTCTCAAACAATTTCACTAAAACAATAGTAATAAAAATAAATAAATCATAAAGTACTAGTATGTATTTACTCGAAAAAATACAAATTATTATTCAAGAGAGCAAAATAAGTATTTTCTATATTTATGATTTTAGTTAATTTCCAACTCAACTTTATTTTTTAAATAGTTATGCGATACAATAATCATTTCGGAGCGATAATTCAATTATTCCAAACTATGTGGTACTTATATGTTTTTAGTAAATTCCCGAATTGATTAAGTTTTTGAGGGGATCTTGATTAAGTTTTTAAACTAAAAACAAACTAAATAAAATAAAATCGTGTGAAACATTTTTCTTTGATTTATTCTTTAGGTAAACGGTAAACCTAATATAATCCCTTTTACGACGCCGTTGCAGTACCGCGTAATTTTGTCCCACTCCACCAACCCACGTACAATTCAACATGCACCTGGTACAACTTGTAAACCGAATAACGTCTAATTTCAATTTACAACTCACCTACCGCGTGAATACAGATCCAAGCACCTCACAACCGTCGATCGAGCTTCCGACCGCCAGCTGGCAGCATCTAAATAGCGTGTAGGTGGGCCGGTACTTTATTTTTTATTCTTTTATTTTTAATTGGCATGTGAGTTTGTCTCGGTGAAGAGCGAGTCCATTGGATCCGGATTTATAAATACCCTTCGCCTTCATTTCAATCCCTCACTTCGCTGCTTCTATCATCCTACTCTATATTGATCGCAGATCTCGGCCTCTTCTTTTGCCAGAAGGTATGCACAATTATTGATTTTTTCTTATTATTGTGTTGGATTTGCCAATCATGCTCTGTTATTATTGTAGATCTAGTGTTTCGCTTTCATTTTGTGTCGGCAGTCATACTGTTTTTGATGATGAATGTGCTGCAACACCTCTTTGTTTACTGAATCGAAGAATTACATTAGAAGTGTGATTGCGGAGATAAATATTTGTACTGTATTTTAAGTTAGATTCAGATCTTGTTGATTATTGAGAGCATGCAGTGATTATAAGATGAGGATCTGTGTTTTTTTCCGAATCGATGGCGGATATAAACATTTGTACTGGATTGTAAGTTAAATTCAGATCTTGTTAATTATTAAGAGAATGCCGTGATTATAAGATGAGGATCTGCGTTTTTTTCTGTGCACAATTCGATAATTGTTTATTCATCCTTAACAATGATCTGCATCTGCCTTTCAAAGTTCTACAATGTTCCTATACATCGATTAGTCTGTGCCGATATCTTTGGAGTTGCATGAAATATATACGTTGATTCTACTATAGCTACTCTGCTGTTTATCCATGCTGTGATGGTTAACTTTAATTTATTGCACCTTAATAGTTTGTAGGTTAGCGCCGACATATAGTTTTTAGGTTAGCGCCCATATAGTTACTTAACTGCCATTTAAATTATTGAATCTTTTGCACATACTACTAGTAGCTATAACTGACACATCGCTGATTTTGATTTCCAGATAAGATATGGATACCTTCCTGTTCACCTCCGAGTCTGTCAATGAGGGGCACCCTGACAAGCTCTGCGATCAAGTCTCAGATGCCATTCTTGATGCTTGCCTAGAACAGGACCCCGAGAGCAAAGTCGCTTGTGAAACTTGCACGAAAACCAACATGGTCATGGTCTTTGGTGAGATCACAACCAAGGCTACGGTTGACTATGAAAAAATAGTTCGTGATACCTGCAGAGGGATCGGGTTCACATCACCAGATGTTGGCCTCGATGCTGATAACTGCAAGGTCCTTGTCAACATTGAGCAACAGAGTCCTGATATTGCCCAAGGAGTTCACGGTCACCTCACTAAGAAACCTGAGGAGATTGGAGCTGGTGACCAAGGGCACATGTTTGGCTATGCCACTGATGAAACACCAGAGCTGATGCCGCTTACTCACGTCCTTGCGACCAAGCTCGGGGCCAAACTCACTGAAGTGAGGAAGAACAAGACCTGTGCTTGGTTGAGACCTGATGGAAAGACACAAGTTACTGTTGAGTACAGAAACGAAGGAGGTGCCATGGTTCCTATTAGAGTTCACACAGTCCTCATCTCTACCCAGCATGATGAGACTGTTACAAATGATCAGATTGCAGCTGACTTGAAGGAGCATGTCATCAAGCCCGTGATTCCTGAACAGTATCTTGATGACAAGACCATCTTCCATCTCAACCCATCAGGCCGGTTCGTGATTGGTGGTCCCCATGGAGATGCTGGTCTTACTGGTAGGAAGATCATTATTGACACCTACGGTGGGTGGGGTGCTCATGGTGGAGGTGCTTTCTCCGGAAAAGATCCAACCAAGGTGGACAGGAGTGGTGCATACATTGTGAGGCAAGCAGCAAAGAGTATTGTGGCATCTGGTCTTGCCCGTAGATGCATTGTGCAAGTGTCGTATGCTATTGGAGTAGCAGAGCCACTGTCTGTGTTTGTTGATACATACAAGACGGGGACGATCCCTGACAAGGATATTCTGAGCCTTATCAAGGAGAACTTCGACTTCAGGCCAGGAATGATGGCCATCAACCTAGACTTGCTGAGAGGAGGAAACTTCAGGTACCAGAAGACTGCTGCTTATGGTCACTTTGGCCGCGATGATCCCGATTTCACCTGGGAGACTGTTAAGATCCTCAAGCCTAAGGCTTGAATTATTTGAGCTCGTTGCTGCAGACCAATAACAAGCTTGGCTGGATATATCAAAGACTACGCCTATATTTTTCGGAACTCCTAGATGCAGTATTACTAGTGTTATTTTGTGTGTTCAAAATGTGGGAGCCTGCTGTATTTTTGAATTCATCTTCGTACTTTCCTTTCCTTTCCTTTTTTCTATTTACCTACTGTTGTTCTGTGTTAGCAAAAGTTTCCTCCTAAGTGAAGCTTCACAGTTTGGAGTCAGAGATTGAATATTATATTCATTTTATGATTTATCAAGCCTTTTTCCACTCTTATAAACTCCATTTTTAAGTGATTGCAGCATTGTGCAAATTAGGTTCGTTTAGTCAGGTAGGTTTGGCGGGAGAAGGTAAATTGAGAAGGTATCATTCTCATTTACCTTCTCAAAAAAATAACTATACCTTTTTAAACAAACTCCAAGGGAAGAAGCTAAATTGAAAGGCAAACAAAATAACCAAATTATTAATCTTAGGCCTGGGGAAACGGTTCTCGGTTATTGGTTAACCGAGAATCGAAAAAATAAGGTTAAGGTTCGGTTCCGGTTATTAAGTTTAAGCTAATCTCGGTTCCGGTTCTAACCGAGAACCGAAAGGTTAGAATCGAATAACCGTTATTTTCTAAATATTTAATTTTTATATATTTATTTTAGTTTTATTATTATTTTTTAGAAAGTAAAAATTAGTTTGATGAATGATGTTGGTTTATATTGGTTTTGGACTTAGTTTTGTAAACTTTGTTGGAATTTTGGTTTTTGATGATGGAATGAAATTATGGTTTTTGTCCTTTTGATTTTACGACTTATTACTTAATGTATTATATTGCACTTGAATTTCAGTTCCTTCGTTGGAACCGAAGACCGAACCGAACCGACAAAGGGTTTGGTTTCGGATCTGAATTTTGGAAAAAATGGGAGTCGGTTAACCAACTAATCGGTTCGGTCAGAACCGAACCGACCGAATTTTCACCCCTAACTTATTATCTTTTGTGTACATAAGAGGTAAATATACATTCTCAAAATTAAAGATGGTATAATACCTTCTCAAATACTCCTTCCCTTGGAGAATAAATTTTTATGTAGAAAAGATAAATATGGCAGTTAATATCGAATATAATGGAATTATCAATAAAAATAATTAAATTTATTACTGTTGGTCTATAAGTAAAAAAATACTCATCCTATGAGGGCCTAATTACTCATCGGTATCATGACGTTGATGAGCTTCTTTCATCTTAGTATCATATCTCAAACATAAAAACAAATATTTTGTTATATTTGTCCCCGATAAATTAACTCCAATCTACATAACCGTCGGAGATGTAAGAAAACAGGAGGGTCTCGCTAATAATTAAATTTTGATCCTTAACAAAGATCAGAGACACACAATAAACTTGGCGGTCTATGCAGATATAAAGATAAACAATAAACTTAATGGTTTATGTAGATTTGGAGAACCCCATCTAGATCATTGAGCACTTTGAGAAGCCATTGGCACTCTACATTAGAAATAGAGAAAAATACTGACGACGTTTAAATGAATAGAAAATGTGTGTGTATATATATTGAAAGCAGGGATATGTGTTGTGCTGTGAAATGTGACTTAAAAGAAATTTGCAACAGTTCATACACAGAAAATATACTTCAAAATGCACGTGTATATGTTTAGCAATATGAAAAGCATAAGATTGGAATGTTGGGTGTTCCACCCCATTGCTTGAGTGAGTCACAAGGTTTAGTTGGCATGCGATAGGACAACAGTATACTACACACATGTCTGACCATTTATCTTCTGGATAACCAAAGCGATGATCCATATGATATGTTGTTAGATGATATGTACCATATATGGGTAATATGTGACATGTACCTTATGATAGGCCATATGTGAATATGCACTACCTAACCTTACAGGCCATATGGGAGTTGTGTTTCGTCTGATATGGACGTATATGTTAGATGCCCTCATCAGGCTATTTATATGTGTCTGTGTACTCGTGTCTATCACCAAGCAAGTTTTAGGGGGCTATATATGTGGTATACTTGGAAACTTAAAAGGTTACACATGCTTATTAATTGAGAAGACTGAAAGTAATACTTCCTCAGTCCCAACTAAGTTGAGTCGTATTCATTTTTGGAATGTCCTAACAAAGTTGAGTCATTTCTTTTTTTCACAAAAAACAATACATCCAATCACTCTTACTTTATTCCATCACCTATTTTACTCTCTTTTTATTTTTTCTATTTTATTCATCTCTTCCACTTTTCAACACAATTTCTTAATCTTTGTGCCCAAAAGTTTTGACACAACTTAGTTGGGACGAAGGGAGTATTAAAATGGATATGATGGAATGGCGTAGTGATTGGTATTAAATGATACTCCTATTGTCCCATAAAAATGTCTTCTTTTCCCATTTTGGTCCGCCCACAAAAATAGCCACTTTTTTATTATTGGCAAGTTTTTTTTTTCTCTTAAAAGGTGGACCATGGACCTCATTCTTCACTAATAATACCTCAATCACTTATTCTTTCTACATCTCTCCTACTTTACCAATTTGATATTAAAAACTATACCGTCCTCAAAATCATTTTTTTTTATACGACGGAGGGAGTATGTTATATTTGTGGCTAGATGTCATTTCGGTTGAAATGTATTACTAAGTGAAACATTATGATTGAAAGATTAGTAAAAATAATGTGAACAAGATAATTGTAAAATCTGATAAAGATTATATGAGGAGTTGCTATATAGTTAGTTCTGTAACATTCGTTATAAAGTTTATGTGAATAATATGCGATATGTATGGAATATGGACATTTGAAATTTGTTAGTTGGACTGTGGAAATGGATATAAAATAATTATATATTTTTATTCGATGATTTTATAAATTAGATATCATTTTTTAAAATTGGGATACTTGGAATGTGCTTCTGTGGAATTGAGTTACTGACGTGTGTTGTGAAATGATTTAGAGTTTGACCAGGTATATTATTGACAAGAGTTGTGTGATCAAAGGTTGATGCGATAAGGGTAGAACTATTGATAAAGTTTATTTAGTTAAAGTTTTGTGGATACAGATTGTACTACCAATGTCTAAAGGTTGTTAACGATATACTTTGTTAAGCTACACATGTCGATATAAAAGTAACTTGTGAGAACGAACTTATGGCTAGGTAAACAAGTTCAAGATAAAAGTTATTTGACCAAATAGGGAGGAAGTATAACGTTCTTTTCCCAAGTCTTGTTTAATATAAATGATCTACCTAGATATGGTAGCTCATTTATATTTTCCTCTCACTGCAGGTTAAATGGTGTTATTATCTTACTGAGTATACGACAAGTATGTTGGTCAAGTAATTGGTAAAATTAGGTAAATATATGTAAGTAAGATAGTACCGTGGTATGTCATGATTTTCATATAAGGAATAGTCGTGTAAACTTTTGTTTATTTATCTATTCGTTAAATTAGTCCACACCATCTTAACTATGGTGTCTTATGAGATTGATTCTCAAAAAAAAAAAAAAAAAAATAGTCCCAAAATTTCATCATTGTTTATAATAATTGAAAACGTTTTACTTCGTGACAACACATGTATTATCAATTATTAAGTAATCGGGTAAGAGGTGTTACACGTTCCATGTAACATACTCGTTTCTGCAGTAGTGCCAAATCCACTCAGCAGATGGCGGATCAAATATATTTACGACGTAGTGGAGGCGACCGGGATCAGGCATACCAAGATGATCAAAATAATATTGCATTCTGAAAATCCAATCATTCACATTGGTCCCAACAAAGTGCGGGGTGTCCGTCTTGATGCGTGTATGGTGTTGGTCGAATTGCGGTGGTCTAAAGTGAGCGCGCATTGGCTTGGAGGACCCCAGCATCACTGATGCACTTTTTATTAGCACTAAATAAACCTGCAAGTATACAGAGTATATATAGTATAGCTAAAGGTTAGTACCGGATATCGAACACGGGGAAGACGAACACAAAGTGTCTATCTTCTACTAAGACTCAAATACTATCTGGAAAAACAATTGGGTTTTGAAAACTTTTGAAAAACTAAAAACAATAAGAGCATAGATCAACTAAAAGCAGATAAATCAAGAGGAAGACTATAGAGATAAGGGAATCCCAGGGATGTGTGTTCACAATTATGGTTATACAAAATTCCAACTACAATACCCTAGCACAATTTATACTTTGAAAGGACGAGTCACCTAGCTTATGCTCATGCGATACAAATGTTGTTTACAAGATTAGGGTTGTCAATCCTAACACGTAACTCCAAAAAGCTCCTAAGACCCTTGAAAAGTCCTCACTCTCAATTAACAGTGTCATTTTAAGGGAAGCTAACTGTAGTGTCTACTAAGTGAATCTAACTCGCTAGAACTCTGTCACAGTTATGAAGCAAGTTATATTAAATCATACACGATTGTTTCACTCAATCATGCAGCATCAAAACTACTTAGGGAAGAAACAAAGTAAAAACAAAACGGATATTAGATAGAAAAAGGAATTTGTATAACCAAAGTCGTTACTAACACATCCCTAGAATCCTATGAGTTTAGTTACACATAAGTGAATAAGCTAAAAACATAGATTGAAGGGAAGACAATTTGAACATAAAACTAAAGCAAATAAAACCCGTGGGTTGAATCCTTGTCGTTCTTAATGTTCTTGAAATCCTTCTCCAACTCCTTGCACCAATGAAGTACTCTATGTCTTGATCTCTATGGAGTATTTTGCAAGTAGAAGTTCTCTCTTTTTGATGAAGCTTGAGGACTTATTTATAGGGGAAAACCATGCCTTGTTGTAGAAGGAAAAAATCTCCAAAATATGGTAAAATTGGGTGCAAATCTAGGGCTTCTCGGATTCGCCGCCTTTCTCCGGCGGGCCGCCGCACCTTGGCCGGCAGTCGCCGCGTTGGAGTCTAGAGAGTCCGTTCTCTCGGCGGCGGACCGCCGCACATCTTCCGGCGGTCGCCGGACGAGACTTCTCTTCCAAGCACATTTTTCCGAGGTGGACCGCTGCATTGATCTGCCCGCCGGGCGCCGGCGGTCGCCGCACACATCCGGGGCGGTCGCCGGTCGCCGCCTGACTCCAGATTCCGAAACTTGGCGTTTTGGCTCCCTTTTTCGGCTCAATTATGCACATTTCTCACAAAACACGTCAAAATACCAAAATAGACAAAATATGCGAATAATGGACGTGTAGAGTGACTTTGACATAAAAATACGGACCAAATAATGGCCTTAAAACAATGCAAAATCCGAGCGTATCAACTCCCCCAAACTAACATTTTTGTTTGTCCTCGAACAAAACAATAAAGAAACAAGAATAGACGCACGGAATGCACAAGGACTAGATGTCATAATTGCCTCAAAAGATGGAAGAATAGATTAAGCATGTATTAACGCAATCAAATCAAGCAAGGCTTATTGGTGCACTTTCATTACTAACTCGTGGAACACCTTGAATTCAAGCCCTCGCACGTGGCAAACTTCCAAAGATGGGAAGTGTTCTCTCACTCTCAAAGTATATAAGGATAATGTGTAGTGTGACATAAGCACTCAAATCATACATCATGCAAAGTTTACCATAGGCTTGATCAAAGTCTACTCCCTCCTCTACTAAATGTGATTAAGCTTCAAAAGTCCGAAAGGTCTTTATCTTCGGTAATAATGTAGGCTTTTTGGTAGGTGAGGAATATTTGGCTAAAAAGTGACTAAAAATAAAAATATCCCAAGTAGAGTAAAGATAACTCCACTTTTCTAAACCCAAGGCACTTTTAACACTTTATTTATCTCCTTCAACTCACTTTCCAATCCTTTGATTTTCTTTCTATAATTTTTTTTTCAACCTTTCACATTTTTTCTTTTTCTAAGATCAAGCACAAATTTGGAATTTTTCTCAATTTCACAACTTGTACTTTTCTTTACATTAAGCACACTATTTTTATACTTTTCCCTAATCTCTCCAATTCCTTTACAAATAAGATAGCAAAAACTAACTAACCCAAGGAATTGTCCCCATTATTTTGGCTTCCAAAGAAAAGGCTTAAAAGGCTCAAACTTGGCTCCAAATGGAAAAATTTTGAATTTTTAAGAGGGTCAAAATTTTGGATAAAAGTAGGCTAAGAAAAGATGGCCAATCATCCTCCTAAATCAACTTAAACACTATGTAAACTTAGGCAAGACTAGGAGCAAGTTCTAGAAACAAATACATGAATGCAGATAAATCACACAAGAATGAAATAATAGGCTCAAATCCTCACAAGGTATAAGCATGATTCAAGGCGAACAAGCAATTCACTAATTATGCACCTTTTCACCAAACCATCAAATCAAAACGTTAAGCCAACATAGATGAAATGTAATATCATCGGCAACTCAATCTAAAGTGTGTCCCTAAGCATGCGTGTTTCTAAGTTCTTCATGTTAAGTTCACGACATGGATTCAAGAAAATATTTTTTAGAACACAAAATTCACCTACGGGGTTATTGAAACAAAAACTTAAAGCAAAACAAATCCTAAACTCACGGTCCACCACTTCATCCCCCCAAACTTATTTACAACAAAGTGTAAAATAAGTTTGTAGAGTTGGTAGGGACGTGAGTGAACTACTTAAAAACGTACCTTGAAAATTCTTGTGTCGAGGCTTGACCGGGCGAAAGTTGAGAAACCTTGGAAAAATCGCACTGGAAAAATACGCCCAGGCGGCGGCCCGCCGCAGCATGTCCGGCGGTCGCCACGCGACATTATAATGTTCCAGCGAGTATGTGGCGGACCGCCGCAGCACATGCGGCGGTCGCCGCGGAGAGGTGAGAACCTGCGAAAATTTTCAAAACACAAAAATTAAAACTAACACAAAAACACTTAACTTATAACAAAAATTGTCAAAAACAAGGAAACAGATTGTCTTAAAAATATCCAAAAATGATACAAATGCTCATTTATAGTCATTGAGCTTGACTTCTTCAATCTTGAGGAGGAGGAGGGAAACGGGCATTGAGGTCGTCGAATGCGCCAATAAGATAGGCGATATCGCCACTCATTGTTTGGCGCTCTTGTCGAGCCTCGGCGGCCATCCTTTGGAGCTCTTCAATTTGTTGACGGCGATGCACGTCTTCTAGCCTTTGTTGCTCCCAAAATTGTTGCTCCGCCATGCGCCAATCGCCTTGAGCCGTCCATCCTTGGCGGTTGTAGGCGTTCTCCCTTTGTTGCTCCGCCCAACGGGTGTCCCAAGTGTTGGACACGTTTTGCATGTAGGAGTAGATATCTCCTAGTTGGGCGGAGGTGTTTGCTTGAAACTCCTCATCGGGGTTCGGCCTTCCGCGGCGGCGGTTTGCTCTAGTCCGGCGGCGATGTCCCTCGACTTCCTCCTCTTCTTCTTCTTCTTGGCGGCGTTGGGGCGGCGGTGGCGGCGGCACTTGACTCTCTTGGGCGTGCGAGTGCTCCCCTTCTTCGGTGTAGTGATCGATAGCATCGAAGGCAGAGTCCTCATCGGCCTCAAAGATGGGGATGCGAGCCGGGGTGTTCCTCTTCCTAAATTCCCCATTGACGGGGTTAGCCTCAATGGCTCTCCAGTGCGCCGGGGTGTTGAGCTTCCAATTGGCTTGGTTCGCCCAAACGTCGACCTTAGTCAACTGCGGGATGGGAACGGGGAAGTGATCCCCCGCCACTTGTAGGAAAAATCCTTGCCCCCAATAATCGGTCTTCAAGAGCCCCACTGAAAATTGTACCTCATAAGTGATGAAGCGCTCCCCGCCATCTTCCGTCAAACCCGCGAAAGACACCTCCAAATGCTCGGCGATTGCCGTGATCAAACCACCACAACATATGACGCCGCCATCCTTCTTCGTGATACGATCCACATAGATAGTAAAAAGGGTTCCATAGTCGAATCTCTTCTTGTTGAGGAGGCACCAAATCACATTTAACTCTGTTTGGGAGACACTTCCCCCGTCGACCCTAGCAAACATAAGTTGGGTCATGGCTCGGTGGAGGTACCGCAAAACCGGGTTGTGGATTGAGGAAGACTTTGCGTAGCCCGCGGCATGCTCATGCTTATTCGTCATCGCACCCCAAACCTCATCAAAATCATATTCATTATCGGTCTCGGGGTCGGGGTCGAAGCAATGGAAGATTCCGCAAAACTCCTCCATAGTGAGCGAGTGCCATCGGTTGCCTAAGCGGAAATCGATGCTAAGCGGGATGTTTTGCCGGCGATCCTTTGTGACCTTCAATGATCTTAGGAACTCGAGAGTATACTTCCTAAACGACGACCACTTCCTCTCAAACATGTACCGGAGGCCGTTCCCGTCACCTACATCACATAATGCCCAAAAGTCCTCCGCGATCCCCAAAGTTTGAAGAGGGAAATCGTGGGGATACCGCGAAGGTGCCGACTCTCGCGCCGACAACTTCTTCCACATAGCCTTTTGCTCGTCCGAGGCAAGGCTAACGCCGTAGTTCTTCGCATTCTCGGGCTTTCCCTTTGATCCCATATTCCTACAAACGAGAAGTACAACAATTAGAAAGTATACCAATAATGGAAAAATCAAAGGTTCCCCCAAACTTGCACTCTTATAAACAATATCAATGGATCAACATGTAGAAGCAAGCTTAGGTGTAGAAATTTTTCCTAGATGGTAACATGGAAACATGTAAAACATAAACTTCCCAACTAGGAAACACTAAACCATCCCCCAACGTGAATTCATCCCCCATGCAGAGACGTATCAACAAGAATTCAATATATATCAACAATCTCTATAGGATACCAAAGTATTGCAATTCATGGAAGTAATAATAGCTTCATAATGCTATGAACATGATTGCAACATAAAAACAAGTAGAAATAAGAAGGAATCACTATTCACAAAGCTTCAAAACTTATCACCAAAACACAATATCACCATGGAAATCCATAAATAAGCATACACAATCATCCCCCATCATAAAATAAGATTTTTCACCGAACAATTCATCCAAAACATGCTTAAATCCATGGAAGAAGTAGAACAAAACTCAAAAATTTAGTTAGGATGCATACCTTGTGTTGATTGAGAATTGAATGAAGAACTCTAAACTTGAAGAGAATTGAGAGAATTATGGTGTGGGTGTGTGAAATTGGTGATTTATAAAGGTGGGGGTTGTGTGCAAGGAAGGAATTTGAGAAGGAATGAGAGAAAGAATGGAAAACTTACCTTTTAAACTGCATTCCCGTCTCCTGGACTGCGCGCGGCGGGCCGCCGCACGGACGTTCTAAAACAGCGATTTCTGGCGGGCCGCCGCGGCCCATTCAGCGGTTCATCCGGCCTGCCCTAAGCCTGCCCTAAACCTGTCCTATCCTGCACATGTGAAAATACGTGTGGCGACCGCCGTGTTAAATGCGGCGATCGCCACGCGTTGAATTAATTTTTATTTTTTTTTACGAAAACGAAAACGAAAAGAAATAAAAGAAAATAACTAAATCAACGAAAAATTGGGTTGCCTCCCAACAAGCGCTTTTGTTTTTAGTCGTTAGCTCGACTTGAAGTGGCCCACTAATTGGGCGGATCAACGACTCTAGTGTTGAAAATGGGCATAGGGAGCAACTTGGTCCCTAGCTTCTTCCACCACTTGTATTTACCCTTATTTGTTTTGATAACATAAATTTCGGGGTCCTCCTTGGTTGCCTCCTTCCTCTTTTGCTTCTTTTTCTGTGGGATGGAGGTGGAGGGGTTAGTATCGTCCTTTTTGGGAGAACGTCTTACCTCGTTGACAATGTAGATAGTGGAGGTAGTAGGATCCTCCACTTCAAAGGGGTCTTGAGGTTTGGTCAAATCCGTGACCATGATTGCCCTGCCGTTCCATCTTACCCGCTTTGCTTCCTCAAACTTGAGCATCTCGCTTTCGATCTTATAGGTGGACTGGCTATGATTGTCGCTGATTGTGATCTCGCCACGACCTACATCAATCAAAGCTTTGCAAGTGGCAAGAAAATCTCGCCCTAAAATTAGAGGGACATTCTTGTCTACTTTCATGTCAAGCACAATAATATCGGCGGGAAAAATGAAATCATCTATTTTCACTAAGACATCCTCAATCATACCAAAAGTTTTTATGGTCGAGTTATCGGCCAACCTGAGTGTTACGTCTGAAGTTTTGAGTGGGCCAATGTTGAGATTTTCATAGTACTTCAGCGGCATGAGATTGATGGAAGATCCTAGATCGCATAGGGCCTTGTCAACCTTTCCCTCTCCAATCCGGCATCGGATAATGAATTGGCCCGGATCTCTCTGCTTCACTACCTTCTCCTTTTGGGTGATCTCGCTGCAATGATGTGGTAGCTTAAGGTCGGCTTTTGTCGGCTTTCTCTTTCTCATCACTGCCTCCCTTAGTAGCTTCGCATATTTAGGTATTTCCTGCAACGATTCAACTAGAGGAATGTTAGTATGAACTTTACAAAACATGTTCAAAATATGTTTGAACTGCTCTTCGAGCTTAAACTTCCTCTTTGGCTGGAAAGGTAGCACAATCCCATTGTGCCGCACGAGTCCCTGCTGGGCGGGTGCTTCTGCCTTCTCGGTGGCGGCCCGCCGCGTAGTGTGCGGCGGTCCGCCGGCGCCTGGGCAGACTCCATTCTGGGTTTCAGTGGCGGTCCGCCGCGTGGTGTGCGGCGGTCCGCCGGCGTCTTGGCATTCCCAAGTTTTCTGCTTTGCAACCCACCTTTTGTTGACGTCGTCCACTAGTGCGGCTGCGTATGCCCTATCCTCATCCAATTTCTTTTGGATTTGCTCCATTTGTGTGTTGATGTTGGCTATGGCTGTTGAGATCGTGTTCATTCCCTGCTCGAGGTTGTTTATCCTAGCTTCGACCACTCTGATCTTGGTGTCATTAACCTTCCCGTCTTTTACGATTACCTCCAAGATCCTTGTGATCCCTTGTTCATACTTTTCCTCCTTCTTGAGTGTCTCAACTACTCCTCCCTTGCTAACATTAAATCCTGCGGGGGGTTGCAAGTAATTATTGTTAGAATAAGAGAGATTAGGGCGAGGTCGGCCGCCGTCTGACTCCAGATTCCGAAACTTGGCGTTTTGGCTCCCTTTTTCGGCTCAATTATGCACATTACTCACAAAACACGTCAAAATACCAAAATAGACAAAATATGCGAATAATGGACGTGTAGAGTGACTTTGACATCAAAAACGGACCAAATAATGGCCTTAAAACAGTGCAAAATCCGAGCGTATCAATCACGTTGGTTTGATCATGGGCTTTGTCATTCCAGTTAGTACCCCCACAGGCAAGGGCAGATCAACTAAGGGCAACTGCCCCACCTCAAACTTTTAAAATTTCTTCGTATAACTATTTTTGCCCATGCTGAATTAATTTCTAGCTCCGCCCCTGTCCAAAGGCGGTCATGTGGGTAGGGATGTTGCCGTTGGCGGAACGAGCTGGGGGGTACGCTGGCGCGGGTCTATAGTTCAGGACCAGCTGGTCTCGGCCAAGCGGGATGTTGTCTGACGGCTATTGCGCTTAGGCAGATTTAGCACCTGGAATCTTCCGTGGGGCGGCCTTGTCCGATTGGGGAGACAGATGGTTACGAAAAGGCAACACCTGATCGGACTTGGGTGGCTCCCGCACCTCGGTAACCTGGCGGTTAGTGGCATCTGCCCCTGTCTCCAACTAGAGCTGCTCAAGGTTTACGGTTTTGGCAGTTAACCGCTGGTTACGGTTCCGAACCGGAACTGCGAGAAATATCCCGAACCGAAACTGTGAGTTCAAAATTTTTTGAACTGAAACCCCAACCGAACCACTAGTTAACCGAAATTTTCATGGTTTCGATACGAGACAAGAGGTGTCATAGCACCTGATGCCGTTTCAGCTGTTTGCAGACAGTTTGTTGAACAGAACTGGCGGTTAATCGGCTAAAATCGACGGCTAACTACCAAAACCGGTAGTTCAATGAGAAAACCGACGGTTCATGATTTAGCATTGAACACTATGGTGACACATGGGAGAACGCGAGCTGCAGGATTTGAATTTATTGGATGGGTTATGGCTGCAGTGGCATGCGGTTTTGTTGACAAAAACTAGCGGTTTTGGCCTTTTTTTTTCAATGCTGATTTTGAATTCAAATTGGATCCATTTCCCCCTCATTTTTATCTAGAGGGAACATGTTTTTTGGTACACCAACTATGCTAAATGAACAAATTTGGTCCATAACATTTTATAATATCTTTTGAAGTCCGTCAACTATGCCTTAATATCTAAATAAGTACTGCCTCGGTCCTGTGATTTTAGGAGTTATTAGTTAATGTGTTTAATTGGAGAGAGAAATAGTGGGTGTAAGTATTAAAATAGAGAGAGAAAGAGAGATGAATATTTGAATAGGAGTTGGAAGAAGTGGTTGGGTGTATTAATTGGAGAGAGAAAGTTTCCAAAAAATGAAATGTGTCATCTTAGTTGAGACAAAATAAAAAGGAAAACGTGTCATCTTAAGTGGGACGAAGGGAGTAACTTTTTTGCTCTTGCCAATATTTATAATCCGGAATTACCCTCCAGCACATCAAAGGGCAAAGTTGAACAATTGCTCATCCCGACACATGTCAATCAATGAAACAAAGTGAGTAACTTCTTCTTGTTGTGCACTTTTTTCTTCCAAAGAGTCTGGATTTGCATCATCTACCTCTACCTCTGGTTGTACTATTAGCTCAGCCTCACCATGGACACCATCAACTTCCACCTCCGGTTTCACTTATTTCTGAATAGGTTAGTCAACAGACACACCATGGATATCATACCTCTGCTTGTCAATAGCACCATCATACATGTTAAACAAATAATTTTAATAGTAGTCTTCAACAAATTCATAAATATCAAATAAGGTATTGATACGCTCGGATTTTGCTTTGTTTTAAGACCATTATTTGGCCCGTTTTGGTATTTTGACGTGTTTCGTGAGAAATTTCCAAAATAGAGTTGAAAAAGGACATAAAAAGGTCAAAATTCAGAAATTGGAGCAGAGGGCCACCCAGCGGGCCGCTGGCGCACGCCAACGGCCGCTGAAAACCAGTCCAGCACGCTGGGATGTTCGAGCACGACAATCCCAGTTCAAACTCATTTTTCTGATGATTCTGAGGTCCGATCAAGATTTTCTACATACCATTCTCTTCGTCTTTTAAAGAGCTTCTCGTTGTTATCTTGATCATCTCAATCGGAGTTATGTGGAGAAAGTTGTGGTCATTCTACGAAAGTCGCGCAATGATGTCAAAGTGCTGAATTTAGGCGGAAATTCAAGGAAGGAAAGAAACTATTACCTTGGGAAAACAAATCTTTTCCTTAACCTACGGATCACGAAATTTCCAACCTGAGGACACTTTTTACTAAGTTTAAATCTTTTACAAGTCTATATATACCCTATAACCTAATTCATAATATTCACACATTCATAGCCTCCAAAATTGGGGAGCCCCCAAGGCTCATCCTCCAACCCTAATCCTTCATCTATCATTCCATCTATCATTCTTGGAGATTGGAGCAAGGCAAGGAAAGACTAAAGATTGCACAACAATTCATCCTTGGGTTTTGTTCGCTTTTTCTTTGTTTTTGTACTTTAATTTGTAGTTTTTACTATTTTCCTATGAGTAGCTAAACAATAAGAATTCTTGGGATGTGTTAGTAAATTTTATTGGTTTACATAATTCCAGTTTTTGGTATCTATTTTGTTCATTGCATGCTTCTATTCTAAGTGTTGGATAATTGCTTCACGTTTGAGTGACACATTTTGTGATGATCTATTGACTTGCAACATAATCGTGAGAAGAGGTTTGCGAGTTAGAAGAGCTTAGTTGACACTACAATTAGCTTCCCTTAAAACGACACTGTTAATTGAGAGCGAGGACATCTTGAGGGTGTAATTGAGCTTTTGGAAGTTCCTAATCTAAGGTTGACGACCTTAGTGTGTAACCGCTTTGTGTCGCATGAGCAATACTTATGTGACTCGTTCTAGTAATGCATGAGCTGTGCTAGGTTATCATAACTGTGTTTCGTATAAACCATAATTGTGAAAGCTCTATCCTTGGAATTGCACTCATTGCCTGATTTACGTTGGTTATTTCAATGTTTTGTTTTATTTATTTTATTTATTTTTGCCTAGTTAATTAATTCATCCCAAAACTTCGTGTTTCCCTAGATAGTATTTGATGTTTAGTGCATGATAGCCAGTTGCAATTATATTCCCTGAGTTCGATATCCCGGTACCGACCTTTAGCTATACTATTTGTACCTTGTATACTTGCTATGTAGTTGTATTGCTAAAAAATAGTGCATCAGGTACGTAGTCAAATAAGAGCACAATGCCTCTTCATTTTCTACACCATGCACGTTTACACAATCTGCTGTACCATCAAATTTTGAGCCAAGATCCTCTGTCATACTTTCCAGTTCCTCACCACGCAGAATCTTGCATTGTTTCTCCAAGCTAGTTTTCATGTATTCTTCGAATTCGGGATCTTCATACCACTCGAGTAACAACAGACTTGCTTTGCGTTTCAATATTTGTCTAGGCTTTGGCTTTGGCTGAGGGATATCCAGCTCCTCAATCTCTTCGATAACAACCGGTTTCGAATTCACTTTGTAGAACTCATCAAACACCTTCTGTTGATCTCGCCTTCGCTACGGGTTTGGTCCTTGTAAGCTCAACACAATATATATGAACTTCTTTCAATGCACCAAGAAGCAATGCAATGAAACCTTCGAAATGTGTATCATCAACAAGGGTCCGTAGCGGATGCCCGACATCCGAGCCTATACGATTCAGGCTATTTTCTAGAAGAGCATAGAAGAGGTCACAGACGTACTGTTAACCGCAGCCAAGGCCCACTATTATCGATTAAATCTCGTTAAGCGTAAACCGACTCACGTTGCACAAATCTATGAACTTAACCTGCCTACCTAAGTACTTTGCATCGTGAAATACCCCACCATAATGCATTCCTATGGTAAAATAGTCCGCTTTTCCCTCTGTTACAAAACCACACGTCAAAGGGTTACTAAAAAAAATGAACAAATCAATTCAAAATAGTTGCGGGATCGCATTAACGGGGTATAAAATTGTAGCAAAATTGGGCAACACAATCTTAGTTTTGGACCGAATATAAAAACACAACACAAATTAAGGTATTGCAATTCAAATGAACCCTACAATTTAGAATACGAGAGTCGGGAACTCACCATATTCGCTACTATAAGGGTCAAAAAATTCAAGCTCCTCCGGCCGAACTACCTAGTCATCTTCGTCCTCCACAAGTATGGGGTTTGTGTATTTAGCCCCACTACTTCTCGCCTCGTCGTTCCAAGTAGCAAAACGCTTCCCTCCTTGCCTCGTCTTCGAAAGCAATTTGTTGTATCGTCGTTAGCAACGTTTTTTCTACTTCGACGACAATTTTGGACTTTGGTGGTGGTTTTAGGAGTTGGTGTGGAAAAATGGATGGTATGTAAAAGGCGTGAGAGAGATGGAATGAGAAGGAATTAGGTATAATGTGATTTTGATTTGCCAATACACCTTTTCATTTACACACCTAAACTCTCCAAAAACCTTTCAATTCACCCCCACTCCCTAAGACCTACACTTGCAGTGATGAGACATCTGACACATAGATGCATAAATTATTTGACTAATTTGCCCTTTGATGTGCAGGAGGGTAATTCTAGATGAAAAATATATGCAATAGCAAAAATTTACTTGTTTAGATATTAAGGCATTGTTGACGGACTTCAAAAGATATTATAAAATGTTATGGACCAAATTTACTCATTTAGCATAATTAGTATGCCAAAAAAGATGTTACCTCTTTTATCTATAAATACCCACTCTATCTTCACTTAGACTCACTTCATTCTTGTATTAATAAGAATTTCTCTCTTCAGTCCTTCAGTTCTCTCTCTTTGCCTCATATTTCTCATTTGTGCAGTTGTGCTTACATTTTGAGAATTCAAGTGCTAGTGCTACTTTTATTTACGTATTGTTTGTTATACTTATATAAGTTGACATTTTCTCCCAATTGATAAAAAAATATATAATTCTATATTACTATCAAGATGTATTCATCTCGTGAAGCCCGTGTTGATAAGGGAAAAGGAAAAATCCAAGACTAAGAGGTCAAGTCGGAAATCCATGACTGACGAGATTTCCCAAATGAACGTGAATATGTGGCAGGTTAATATTTATTATCTGCTAATTATATTAATTATTGTTCATAATTTAATTTGATATTTATACTACAAACATTACTTGCTTTGTAGAATCGAGAAGAACAAGATATGGCTCATGCTATAGCTCTCTCCCGCTCCTAATCCCAAGGCGGGCGTGGATACGGTGGTGGTGAAACTTATGTTGGTGGTGGTAGTAATGCTCCCGACGACTATTTTGAACAATCAATCCCAACCCAGGTGAATCTTGATGATGAAGAGGAGGAGGAGGAGGAAGATGAACAACGACAAGAAATGCCGCCGCCACCACCACAACCAAGGGCTCGTCGTGGTGGTCGTGGTCGAGGAAAACCTCCACAACCGCCTAAATCTACTGAAAGGACTTTAACCTCAATCATCATGACCAAACATTTCAAGAAGGTACGGGATCCTAATGACCTGACCGCTTTTAATGTGCGTTGCGACAACGTGTACATATTATGAAAGGGAGAGGGGATATGGTACATAACTACATATACTTGTCACATGGAGAAAGCCCATCCGGTCGAGTTTGGTATCACTCCAACCCAAAGTCAACTCAACTTTGGACTTGGAGCTGGGAGTGGGACGGGATCATCCCAAACATCAGGTATGTGTAGCTCTTCTCTTTTAAAATATGATCACAAAATTGCTCTGAATGTGATGTCTAGGTTTGTTGTGATAAAAAATTTTCCTTCCAATGTTTTTGATAATAATGAGCTTGAATTGAGTATGCGACAAGTTTATAATGCTTCCTGCAAAAAAAATTGCGTCGAACTTCTATGACTCGGGCTGTTGTTCGACAATGCTTGGAAAAGAAGGTGCAATTAGGTACGTATATTCTTTACTTGGGACATTGTAACACCCCGTCTTTTACTATCTCTTTTAATCGTTCTGTAAAGAAGGCCGAATTTGTGAGCCAAATTTTTCTTAGTTTCCTGCGCTCAATTAAGTAGTATTGGATAGTACAATCGATCAAGAGGAGTTCAAATTGCGGTTACTACATGGAATAATAACAAGGAATTTCTTTTGTTATTATTTATGGGCCTAATCGTTTTAAAATAAAGTACAATTCTTTTGTGAGCCCAAATCACAAAACTCTTCTTTGAACCCAAATTGTCCGGATGCAGAGTTATTCTTCTTCACGCAGATTGTCCTTCTTAACAAATCTGCTCCTATACTCTATCCGTTGCTTCTGCAAAATTAAACCTGAAATCAATACAGATTAAATCCCAATTAAACACAAAATAATTGAAAATTAATTCATAATTAATCCTCATTACCACTATTTATTCGCCCATCAATTTCTTTTAATTTCATTCGCTCCCACATTTACACAATCATTTATGCACATTAATACCCAACAAATGCGATCTGCAACATATACGTGTATTCCCAAATGATTCAACACTTCATACACGATCACACTACACATTTCATACTTGAGATATTAAAGTGGGAGAGTAGTCCAGATTATTTTTTTTCCAACGGTTACTCCTTTCCACTACCTGAAATCTACCCACCAATTTAATCTTCTTTACTCTCCAATCAATTCACTCATTTAACTCCAACCATCTCAATTAGTATATCTACATAGCTGCTCTTCACCATGATCGCCACCACGTTCTTTCAATTAGAATTTACAAGAAAGGAAATAAGAGAGATAGGATGAGAGGCCAACATGAATTGCTGAGCCGAGACAGCTGGGATAACACCTACACAACGGCAAGGCAGCTGCTCGACGGAGTCTCACGGTGAGGACTACCAGTTTTAGCGTTGTAGTGAAGCGAAGCTGATGGTGGCTGCTGGTGAGTCTGGAGGTTGCCGGGGACGATGCCATCTGCATCATGACAGCAACACCGCTGCGTTCTCACTGAGAGCGAGCAGCAGCATGGATTGGTGGCGACAGCTGAGTGCGCTGAGATCATGGTTGTTCTCTCCCAGCAATGACGGCGGCGACGGTTATGGGCTAGTCCCAATGCAGCACAGGAGCAGCGGCGCTATCCGAGGCAGAGAAGTCGCCCAATATGTGTAATCGACGACGGCGCCACAAAATAAATGGCTAGGAAGCCACTGCGACATCAGCAACGGAGCACCGACAATTGGAAGCTGAGACGGCGTTGAATACACAAAAGAAAGGGAAGAGTGTGACCTCTCTGATTTTAGATTTCACTATAGAGAGAAGGTAATATATGAAATGTTGGATTCTTTTTCTAATTAATCGACTTGGGCCTTTAAATTTAATTAGTGACTTTGAGACAAATATTGAAGATATATGGGCTTGGTTATTTATTTGAAGGTTGGATCAAATAAATCTTAGAATTTAAATTCGGGGTATAAGGATTAGTTAGCTGAGCTGAAAATAAGTGGTGAAGGTGTTAAGTGCGGACGGAAGGCGCAAATGGCCGGCCGGCGTCGCCCACGATGCCTCGGGCGGCCACGAAAGAAAAAGGGGCTATCTCAACGAGTTAAGATTGGAGCGAGAAATGCAAGTTAAGGATTTTAAACGAACGAGGTAGGCTTTCGGTTTAAATACAAATTAAGTGTCAAGTCTATCTTTTATTGAAATTGGTGCTACGTGTGAGCTTTCTATTTAAGAGATGTTCTTTTAAGTGTGATTGAAATTATTATTTTTAATCCAAGATGATGTGATACATGTGCTTAAAGTGGAAGTGATTGACATGTGTTGCTATGTATAGCTTTTTGAGTGGATTGTGAATCGCTCAGCCTTGCTGATATTATGTTATACGATGTTCGACTTGGTTGATATGATGTTATTCGATGCTCGATGTTGACCGATAAACATGAGTTATGTTTCAAACTGGTTTTATGAGGAAATGAGGATACAACTATTTTGTCATGCCATATTTTATTTTAAGAAATGTCTATCTGTTTGTCTAGCAAGGGGAGCGTCCCAATTATTTTATAATCGGATTCGGGTCTGGGTGTGGTGAGCGTCCCAACCCAGACTAGTGTAGACAACATGTGGATCGGGCGCCATCCTTCGAGTTGGCCGGTCTAGTGGACTCAAAATGTGGCCACACTGATACGCTCGGATTCTGCACTGTTTTAGGCCATTATTTGGTCCGTTTTTTATGTCAAAGTCACTCTATATGTCCAATAATTGCATATTTTATACATTTTGGTATTTTGACGTGTTTTGTGAGAAATGTGCATATTTGAGCCGAAAAAGAGAGTCAAAACGCAACGTCTGGAAATCTGGAGTTCAGATAGCGACTGGCGACCGCCGGTGCCCGGCGGTCAGTGTTATGTAGCGGCCCGCCTCAGAAATTTACGCTTGAAAACGAGTCTCGCCCGACGACCGTCGGAGGTCATGCAGCGGTCCGCCGTCGAAGGAACAGAGACTCTAGACTGTAACGCGGCGACCGTCGGCCAAGGTTCGGCGCCCCGCCGGAGAAAGGCGGTGAATCCGAATTGCCCTAGATCTGCTCCAAGATTTACCATATTTTGAAGATCTTTTCCATCTACAATGAGGATTAACTTTTCCCTATAAATAGGACCTCAAGCTTCATTAAATGAGAACTTCTTTTTGCAACAAAAATTCCTGAGATTAAAAGCTAGAGTACGTCATTGTGCAAGGATTTGAAGAAGGATTTCAAGAACATTAAAAACGACAAGGATTCAACCTACGGGTTTTATTTGCTTTAGTGTTATGTTCAAATTGTCTTCCCTTCAATCTATGTGTTTAGCTTATTTCACTATGTGTAACTAAACTCATAGGATTCTAGGGATGTGTTAGTAACGACTTTAGTTATACAATTCCAGTTTTCTATTTAATATTCGTTTTGTTTTTACTTTGTTTCTTCCATAAGTAATCTTAATGCTACATGATTGAGTGACACAATTATGTATGATTTAATATAACTTGTTTCATAACTGTGAGAGAGTTTTAGCGAGTTAGGTCCACTTAGTAGACGCTACAGTTAGCTTCCCTTAAAACGATACTGTTAATTGAGAGTGAGGATTTTTCAAGGGTCTTAGGAGCTTTTTGGAGTTACGTGTTAGGACTGACAACCCTAATATTGTAATCAACGTTTATATCGCATGAGCATAAGCTAGGTGACTCGTCCTATCAAAGTAATAACTGTGCTAGGGTATTGTAGTTTGGAATTTGAATAACCATAACTGTGAATGCACATCCCTGGAATTCCCCTTATCTCTATCGTTTATCTCTGTGTTTTATTTGCATCTAGTTGTTATTTGCTTTGTATTGTTTTCAGTTTTCAAAAGTTTTCAGAATCTCTGGGTTCTCCAGATAGTAATTGAGTTTTAGTAGAGGATAGACACTTTGTGTTTGTTTTCCCCGTGTTCGATATCTGGTACTGACCTTTAGCTATACTATATATACTCTATACTTGCAGGTTTATTTAGTGCTAAAAAATAGTGCATCACACATTTCCGGTTCATGTATAGTTCAGATGTGGTCTATGGGACCTATCTGATGTGGTTGTTGCCACGTATGGTTAATCGAATTCGGGTCTCAGTATGGGTAGCATCCCTACTTTGACTAGTGTACACCAGAGACCGTGAGCCATCGAGTGGGTTGGTCGGTTATTGTTTTGTGACCGTGGAAGGTGGCCACTTTCACGGCACCAGAAACAACATATATGACAGTTTTTCAAAGAACTCAAGGATCAGTCGAAGGCAATGAGATGGTACTTTACGTAAAAAAACTTAAAGCTTAGACGATTAATCCTATTTTACGAAATGAAATGATTTTAGTGTACTCGGACCTTTTTTAAGATAAAATCCCGAGCTCACTTAGTAATGGCTTGACATCACAATTTTATGAAAATGTTTTTGGCTTGTGTTCACTGGGTACATCAAATACTCGGCCCTGGATGTGTTTTAAAAATGTGCAGGTTGAGGCAGTGATGACGATGAGCGGTGTTGAACAGAGTTGGCAAATTTCCTTCGATAGTATTTGGATGCATCATGTCTCCATACATGATGTCATTCGCTCTTGAACGCTTCCCCTAAAACATTTTTTCTATTGAGATCACATATATTGATCGAGTTTATGTAATTGTCGAGATGATACTCTGATTATATTCAAGTTATTCCCCCTTCTTCCCCGCTTCTTTTATCCATCTCAAGTCGCGATAAATTGTTCTTTCTATCCTTAGAGAGGGCGGGCGTAACAGACATAAAGTTTCAATTTGCTCTGGTGTGTGGACTAATTATTTTTGCAAAAATTCATTTATGGGTATCACTGTACATTTCGTTGTTAACAGTTAGAGTTTGAACAAACGTTTGATTGGATCATTCAAGTTTTGAACGAATTTCAATTGATCAATATTTTTTTTTTTTTTGGTTTTGATAATGCAAGTGTTAACACTGCTAGTATAGATGAACTAATCGTTGCATGTTCTCCTATTATTGATGGAAAATATTTTCATGTGCGATGTATTTCTCATATTTTGCGTTTATGTGTTCAAGATGCAAGCGAGTTGTGGCAAAAATATGTTGATCCTATTAGAACTAATTAAGTTAATTCATAACAAGCCTCCTATTGGTAAAGCTTGGAAGAAATATTGTCATAGCAAGCAGTGCATGTACACCAATTTTCGTACGGATGTTTCAACTCATTGGAACTCGACGTACGATATGTTGGAATCGCCATTGAACCACATTGAGTACTTACGTGATTTTTTTAGAACTTGCCCACATGCTCCTTCTTATTTTCTTTTGATACCCGCTTGTTGGAAACAAGGCATGGATTTGTTTCGATTATTCCAAGCTTTCAAAAAATGCTACTATTTGGTTATCCGATGTTTATTATCCTACTTGTGTGCGCGTTTTGGAGCATTGCATATATGTCGCAATTGGCTTTAAGACATGTGTGAAAAATACCAGAAACATGGAATTGAAGGCTATTTTATTTTATATGATCGAAAAATGGCTCAAGTATTTCGAACGTATTCTAAATGTGTTTATGATTGCAAAATGCTTGTATCCGAAGTGGAAGTTGCATGGGGTTCATAAAATTTTGGACATGTACTATGGTTGTTTGGTATTATTGGATTTTTCTGAACTTCGAGATTTGGATTTGAGAAGACGAGAAACCTTCGAACAAAATCTTCCGAATGTTGAACAAATCAAGCTATGGTTAGATAGTGCACTTCGTGCTCTCTACACGGAATATGAAATGCTTTATAACACCACTCACCAGGTACGCCCTCCTCCTAGTCCTTCTACATTTGATTTTGGTGGAGGGAACTATAGCAACATCATAATTGATCTAGACGTAGTATCACAATTGCAAGATCTATACGGTACTACAACCAATAGGACTAGAGCTAGTAGTGAGTTGGACATATACTTGGAACTGCACTCTATTTTTCAAGATGCAGGTCCTCCTAATTAACAAATCGATGTCTTTGATTGGTGGTCAACACATGACAATGAGTTTTTAATACTCTCGATAATGGCCAAGGAGATTTTTGTCGTTCCCGCTTCCACCGTCGCCGTTGAGCAAGCTTTTAGTGTCGGCGGCTGTGTCCTAGGCGACAAAAGGAGCAACCTCTCAGCCAAAAACATGGAAGCCACTATGTTACTTGATGATTGGGCAAAGGCGGACATGAGGACACAAGAGCCAGATTTTGACTTCCGTGTAGAAAGTGATGGTGAAGAGTTTACCACCGATGAAGAGGTCGGAAGCGAGATTGCACAACAATATCATTGACGGGGAAGCGACGAGCGGCTACGAGCACGACCGACCAAAAAGGTAAGCGAGGTAAGAGAACTACGTGGGCTTTGATTCCTTAATAAAATTGTGGATATGTAGGCAACTCAACTTAAATTTAAAAATTCTAACTTTTAAAGTTTAAGTTGAGCTCAAGCCCTTCAATTTTTTCCTTTTTCCCCCATTTCATGTTTTTTTTTATTTACGTTTCGATGAGTACGATACTTGAAAATTATATCACATTGTAATTGTAATTTGTACTCCTTCCGTCCATCATTAGGAGTCCCATTTATGAACGACATGAGTTTTAAGAAATGTTAAGAAAAGTGGGTGGAAAAAAGTTAGTGGAAAAGGGTCTCACTTGTATATATTAGTTTTAAATGAAATATGAGTGGAATGAGTTAGTGGAAGGTGGGACCCTATTGCCAATTATGGTAAAAGTGAACCGGGATTCCTATTCGCGGACGGACTAAAATGGAAAAACGGGACTTCTATTCGCGGACAAAGGGAGTATATCTTAATTGTAAATTTGTAATGTATCGTTGCTCGTTACAACTCTAATTCAATGAAATTGATATGATTTTCACCTTACTCGTCTTACTTCAATTTAATCTATCCACTGTCTTATTCCAATTTATTTTATAAGCTCAAATTACATAGAAAAAAAAGAAAGAAAAAAAATCGCAAAACCAAACCTAAACCGTTATGAACCGTCTTAAAACCGGTGGTCCGGAATTGGAACCAAAACCGAAACCGTGAAATAGCCTCACGGTTCGGTTCCGGTTCTATATTTTCCAAAACCGGAACCACCGGTTTATGAACCGTGGGCAGGTCTACCTCCAACTTGGCGATAACCGCCATAATTTGGTCAAACTTCGAAGCGATTTCATCCTCTATGGGGGAAGGATCGGATATGCATGTTCAAGCTCACGATTGTTGGTGTTGGTCTTTGAACGTCCCACCCAAAATGAGTCATTTTCATTTTTAGCAAAAAATAGTAACTTTCCTTTGTTTTACTTTATTTTCTTTTCAATTCTACACTTTATTCTCTCATACTTACTCTCCTCCACTTAACTCTTTAAATAATATTGAAGGTCAAATTATATTTAGAAAATTCGTCAAAATATATTGTAAAGATATTTATAAAAAATATGAGTATATGATAAGTTTATTAAGAATATATACCCTTTAAGGTATTGAGGGTATTTTCGTCCAGAAAAACTTGGAAATAGTAAAAAAGTACTTCAAATGATATTAACCATAGTTGATGGACCTTAAATGATACTCCCTCCGTTCCACAATAATAGAGACATTTCATTTTCTGCACTCATTTTGAAAACATGATATTAAATAATTTAAGTGGAGAGAGAGTAAAGTAAGAAAGAAAATAATGTAGAGAAGAGTCTTATCTACAATATTCTCTCTCTTACTTTACTTTTTCTCCACTTTAACTATTTATAATTATTTTTCTAAAATGAGTGTGCAAAATGAAATGCATCTATTACTGTGGAACGGAGGACGTATTTTTAAAGTCCACGGACCTAAAATTATACTTTGACAAAGTTCGTGGACCAAAAAAGATGTTCCCTCTTAATTTAAAACACAAATGAAATCTTTTGTATATTTATGTAAATTTAAAACATTAGTGAAACATTTTGTATGCATTGTGTAATTATTCCAAAAGATATTTTTAGGTTGTCTCATAAAAGATGTTTTAGAAAAAATAATCTCTCACATTGATATAAATATATTATTTTCTTTTTTCACTTAACACACAAAATAACTTTTCTTAAAATCTTGTTTTATTATCCTATTGTGTCAACTGTTATACTACAGAGGGAGTCTAATTTTTTTTTTTTACCAATTGTTAAATTTTAAGTTTTTGAAATATATATTTCAGTATATATATATATATGGGTGCACTAGGGTGCCACCATAGTTAGGATAACACCATACCACCAATATAGTCCGTTAGATCTCATTTATGGACGCCTAGGATTAAGTTTCGTGAAAAAACACAGGTTTGCAGTCTACTGTATTAGATATTGCAGTCTACCGTATTAGATATTGCAGTCGTGGTAAACTGCAATATTGTTGTGGTAAGACTGCAATGTTCAATGAACAGCACTGCAATCTGGTAACGTAAAATTAGAAATTTCCTATTTTACCCCTCCGTGTTTTTACACGTGGCAATATGACAAGCACACGATTTTCAGATCCAATGGCCTAAAATAGTGGTATGGTGTTACAATAAAGAGGGTTGTCATATTAACACATTCCTATATATATATATATATATATATAATTTTATTTTGTAATTTATGGACCTTGGAGCATTAACTGATTGGGCATTGCATAGTTATTTTTTTGGGGGCGAAGCAGTTATGAGGGTCATGGTCATCCTAATTCTAGAGAGAAACAATTTGCAATTGGATGCAATCGGATGTGATGATGAAATAAAAGGCAAGTTGCATTTAAAATTGGTAGTGACATTGCGCAATATCTACCTAGAAAATTGAAAAAACTAATTAATGTATAAGTAGGTGAGACAGTGAATATTTCTGGCAAACTATTAAATTATTGAACGAAGACGCATATACGTATACAATACATGAAAGTTTAATATTTAGGGTAGGTAAATTATCAAATTTTTGAACAAAGACACATATAGGCATATAGATACATACAAATTTATTAAAACAAAAAATTTTAATAAATTGTTTTACCATTAGCAATATGAAAATGGAAAAAGTAATGGTTATGCATTAATTCGAAACAAAAATTATTCTAGTCAAGATCCCACAATATTTTCTATTTTTATGATATTTCTTGATTTCCAATTCAACTTTAGTTGTCAACAACACCGCCACCAACCCAAGTACAATCCCTCATGCCCCTGGTACAACTCGCATATTACAGTATTTTCTGATATTTATGAATTTACAACTCACCTACCGACAGAATACAGCAGGCAACCGTCGATCGAGCCTCCGGCGTCAGCTGGCAACATCTTAATGGCCTCTAGGTGGACCCGGGTGGTGTATATTTTATTCTTTGAATTTTAATTAGCATGTCAGCGATTCCTTTGGATCCGGATCTATAAATACCCTTGCCTCATTTCAGTCTCTCACTGCGCTGCTTCTCTCATCCTTCTTCGTATCATTCTGCAGATCTCGGCCTCTTCTTTTGCCAGAAGGTATGCACAATGATTGCTTTTTTCTAATTACTGTGTTAGATTTGGCAATCATGCTTTGTTACTGTTGTAGATCTAGTGTTTCGCTTTCATTTTTGTGTTATACCGATCTCTGAATTTAATGCCTCTTTAATGTCGGCAGTTATATTGTTTTCGATGATGAATGTACTTTTCGTTTACTGAATCGAAGATTTTTAATTGCAATGGTGATGTTGGATGTTGATATTTGTACTGGATTGTTAGTTAGATTCAGATCTTGTTCGTCATTAAGAGAATGCTGTGGTTATCAGCTTAAGATCTGCGTTTTTTTTTCTGTACATAATTCGGAAGATTGTTTATTGATCCGTGATTAGGAAATTGTCTAGATCTGCTACATCTGCGTTTCAAAAGTTCTAAATGTTCCTATATATCAATTAGTCTGTACCATTTACTCCGGTAACTTAGGAGTTGGAAGAGAAATATAAGTTGATTCTACTATAGCTACTTGCTGTTTATTCATTTTGTGATAGTCAACTTAAATTCTGTTGCACCTTTATAGGGGTAGTTTTTTAGGTTGGCGCCTATATAGTTACTTAACTGTCATTTAAATTATTGAATTTTTTTGCATATGCTAGAATCTATAACTGACGTATCACTGATCCTGATTTGCAGATACGATATGGATACCTTCCTGTTCACCTCAGAGTCTGTCAATGAAGGACACCCCGATAAGCTCTGCGATCAAGTCTCCGATGCCATTCTTGATGCTTGCCTAGAGCAGGACCCTGAGAGCAAGGTTGCTTGTGAAACTTGCACGAAAACCAACATGGTCATGGTCTTTGGTGAGATCACAACCAAGGCTAAGGTTGACTATGAAAAGATAGTTCGTGATACTTGCAGAGGGATCGGGTTCATATCACCAGATGTTGGCCTCGATGCTGATAACTGCAAGGTCCTTGTCAACATTGAGCAACAGAGCCCTGATATTGCCCAAGGAGTTCACGGTCACCTCACTAAGAAACCTGAGGAGATTGGAGCTGGTGACCAAGGGCACATGTTTGGCTATGCCACTGATGAAACACCAGAGCTGATGCCGCTTACTCACGTCCTTGCGACCAAGCTCGGGGCCAAACTCACTGAAGTGAGGAAGAACAAGACTTGTGCTTGGTTGAGACCTGATGGCAAGACACAAGTTACTGTTGAGTACAGAAATGACGGAGGTGCCATGGTTCCTATTAGAGTTCACACAGTCCTCATCTCTACCCAGCATGATGAGACTGTTACAAATGATCAGATTGCAGCTGACTTGAAGGAGCATGTCATCAAGCCCGTGATTCCTGAACAGTATCTTGATGACAAGACCATCTTCCATCTCAACCCATCTGGCCGGTTCGTGATTGGTGGTCCCCATGGAGATGCTGGTCTTACTGGTAGGAAGATCATTATTGACACCTACGGTGGGTGGGGTGCTCATGGTGGAGGTGCTTTCTCCGGAAAAGATCCAACCAAGGTGGACAGGAGTGGTGCATACATTGTGAGGCAAGCAGCAAAGAGTATTGTGGCATCTGGTCTTGCCCGTAGATGCATTGTGCAAGTGTCGTATGCTATTGGAGTAGCAGAGCCACTGTCTGTGTTTGTTGATACATACAAGACGGGGACGATCCCTGACAAGGATATTCTGAGCCTTATCAAGGAGAACTTCGACTTCAGGCCAGGAATGATGGCCATCAACCTAGACTTGCTGAGAGGAGGAAACTTCAGGTACCAGAAGACTGCTGCTTACGGTCACTTTGGACGTGATGATCCTGACTTCACCTGGGAGACTGTCAAGGTCCTCAAGCCTAAAGCTTGAATTCTTTGAGCTCGTTGCTGCAGTCCAATAACAAGCTTGGATTGATATATCAAAGACTACGCCTATATTTTTCAGGACTCCCAGATGCAGTAGTAATGTTATTTTGTGTGTTTCAAATGTGGGAGCCTGCTCTATTTTTGAATTCATCGTTTCCTTTCTTTTTTGTTCAATTACCTTCCTCTGTTTTGTGCTAGCAAAACTTTCCTCTTAACCATTTTTATCAAGCCCGTTTCACATTCTGGATTGAATATTATACCAGTATACATTTTATGATTTATCAAGCCTTTTCCCTCAGAAATGAATATTATAGTAACATTGTGCAGTGTGCCTCTATTCAAATGCATGTTAACTAGAGGCTTTTATTGGATGCAATCAATCACAAACGGAGCAAATCTGAGATCAAATCCGGTGTTTTGGGCCAAAAACAATACTGCATCAGCAAAGATAAGTCGGGCGGGGTGCTTCATTTACAAACAAAACAGATACTGGGTCATTTCTTGGATCATTCTACTCCCTGGTCTTAAAATTTGTTTCCTTGTGATAGTACTGTGAGTCATTCGTCATATTCATATTTCAATTCCTTTCCCTTTCAATCAGGACTCCACTCCTTGTCCTCATCTAATCTGCTCGACATCTCTCCTTATAGTCCTTTACCACAATCTTGACAAATCGAAGCAGCTTTTCAAGCACTGAATAGCAATCCAGTTCAGTTGATTTCAGAAAAGGCGCCATGATGGAACTTCTTACGTAATGCTGCTATAGCAGCACTGCTTCTAGCTTCATCCTGCAAATCGTTCGACATGTTATGCAACCTCATTATACGTATGTTGTCGAAATATTGTAAACAGTCATACCTTTCCTTTGAAGGTAACGACTACAGGGCCGCTTCTTGATTCCCTATAGCCACCTTCACGTACCAATGAAACATGACATAATTATAGTTTGATGGAAGATCAGATCAACCAAGTGATCCATTATCATAATAATCTTACCAATGACTAGATCAGGAAACTCCATACAAATTTCCGACAGAGGTTCAGCAATTTCCACCTGCATCACGGATGATTACAATGTTGTACCATCAGACATAATTTAGGAAGATATCTTCTTCTAGTGGAAGATTATTAATTGTGTACTCATAATATTACTCAGATTCAACCACGAATGTAAGTTTATGACTTATGAACATGAAATTTGTCCATTGACTAAAATGCAAGGTTTGACAAACAGAAGAATAATAACATTATAAATAATAGGCCAATAGAGACTCACATCAGAAAGCGTCGTTGCGAGTCTCTTTGACACAAATGGTCCCGTCATTAGCAAATAGCCATGGGATCCCATTAATTCAATCAAGCAATCCCACTCCTGCTCCAGCTCTTTAACATTTGTTGCAGTAAGAATTATCACATTTTGGCACTTGATCTATAAAATAGAGTTGGAAACAGAATTATATGAGATCCATCTTCAGATACCCAAATAAAAACAAGTGAATTTCCAAGCAATAATGGGTTTACATGCTTAATAGTTACTAATCTCTAAAGTCTCCTCACATGATAGATAAACTAATATGTAAAACACATGAACTAACTGGCAGCTTAAACAAGCAAACACTATGTTATATGTATCAAATGAAAAGATTTTCCGTTGCTCTCATGAGGCAAATATCTTAAAGCAGTCAGCATTACGTCTCAAACACTCTTGTTATAAGGGCCAAAACTGCAGGAGATGAGATTAACTTACCAAAGGCACACTCAGATTTTCATGATGCAACAGCTCAGTGATTCCTTCAGGCAACTTAGCCATCTAGCGATTGGAAACAGAGTTAAACTGTGAAAATAGAAATTCAATATACTTATGATATGCGACATCAATGATTCACTGGAGTAACACCCTTTAGGGTGTATTGATTAAAAAAAAGGAGTAAGCCCCTTTTCTTATAAATCAATTCTCTGAAACATAAAACCTGCAAGAGAAGGTTTGATAGTTATTCACTAATGTGTATTCATCCTTGACTGGATTGTTTAAGCCTCTAAATTGGAATAGTGCCAAGTTCTTTAAATGCTCCAGTCCTAATCTCTGAGCCAAGGAAGTCATGCTTCACCTTCACATGTACTTTTGACCCTTCTTATCATTTACAGAAGATGATGTCCAGAATTAATTCCACTTCAGTTCACACCCACTTCTTATGCAAACCTAATAAATGAACTAAGATGTTATATCTTCAACGAGTAGATTGTGCTGACGGCTTTGTATGAGAAAAATTTTATTCTAGTTCAAGCAGGTTGTGATTAAGGTTTTCTTCCGAGTAAATTCACATTCATCCAGGTATAAATATGCTTATCCATATAGCCCCACTATTTGTAGCAATATTTCATCATGAAATGAAATCATTAACTCCACATACATTGCTCATTAAGTTACCTCATTCCTGTCAACTGTGCACTTTTCCCCTATAAGATGCTGTAGGCATTCTTCAAATTCTTTTTCAAGGGCCTTTGGAGAAAGAAGAGCAGTAATAAGCGTATGGGTATGTGAAGGTAACAGCCAATAAATAATTTCTACAAAGGTATGTAACTGACTCCTCACTTTTCATTATAAGATTAACTAAGACCCAGGTAAATAGGTCAGACAATTTATAAAATGAACTACTAATATTTTTCACAAGGAATAGAATTTTGAATCATTAACATAGGCTAAAAGATCCAGGCAACAGACAAGATATACCATGCGGACACCAAAAGCCTTGGCGACACCAGCTGCAGTAACATCAGATGGTAATGGACCAAAACCTCCATATATGAAAACCTGGGTTAGCAATACACCCTTATATCAGTTAGAGAAAGTCTCAAATCAAATTGAAATTAAATATGTTTAATTCTCAATCATATGTGTGTGCATACGCAGTTACGCACACATGTGAAGGGTAGACAGAGAGAGACATAAGGTATACCATATCAGTCATAGACTTTTGTCTCTCAACTTCATCCGCAACAGAATCAATCTGGAAGATGACCCAAAGTGAAGTTAAATGCATTACATGAATTTGAACAGAAAAAGAATCTCAACAAATCATAAGCTCTTATAAAGGAAAGGGCTGCAAACAAGCATGTCTTGCTCGAGAAAGAAGAAGATGAACTCAGAAATCATGCTAATGAATTTCCCAGCATTATGCAAGCACACAGAAGATGTTAAGAAAATTGCAATTTGTGCAAGGTGCAGGGGGGAATGTGCAAGGTGCAAGTGAAACCTACCAGTTTACATCTTAACTAAATGAGTTAAAACTCATATATTTACATAGCAGAGGCCTATAGCTCAACATATGATTCAGCAGAAGGATGTTAAGAAAATTGCAATTTGTGCAAGGTGCAGAGGGGAATGTGCAAGGTGCAAGTGAAACCTACCAGTTTATATCTTAACTAAATGAGTTAAAACTCATATATTTACATAGCAGAGGCCTATGGCTCAACATAGCAAAGAGCATGAACAAAGTAAAAAATAAGAGGCGTCATATTAGAAAAGTATACATCATTTCTGATAACAGCAACATGTGAAACAGCCCAGCCTATGGAATGAAGCTTCCTGGACAATATGGATCTCATTGGATCCTCAACTGTGCCAAACCTGAGCTATGGAAACAACACAAAAAACATTGTTTACAAAACAAAGAGAATCACATATTATAACCATATAGTACAATAACTAGATAGATAGGGTTAGACTTTAGAACTGTCTTTGGAGAATATAAAGTTTTTTTTTTGGTGAATGACAATGCTAACTATGAATTAGTAAATGACAAATGCTTGGACCTAACATAATTTCTAAGGCCCATTAAAAATTGTAACTTGCAAATTAAACACAAGTAAAATCCATCTGAAATTCTTTTCTTGGCATAACTTGCAAAGTAAACAGGCCCTAAAGATACCTTTCTATTGACAGAAATGTTTTCCCATACAGAAGCAAGATGGAGATCCTCTGCATTTAAATTTAAATTCTTCATGAAACAAGTGCCACTAGTTTATATAACTAGTTGTGTGTACAAATGCTGAATAAGGTGTGTTCAATCGATGCAACAGTCTCAGAAGGAGGAGGAAATGTTGGCATAATAAAACCTATTTGTGGATACATTACACTAAATGCTAATAGAAAAATCGAAATTCAACATGAATGAGTTATAACTAAACAACAATATATGGGGTCCATAACCAACTGCAGCAAAACTAATTTATCATGGGAAAATAAGAATAACACATGCGCACTTACATAAACACATCTACACAAGAACGACTGACTATTGAGCATACACAATGTAGAAAAACGATAGCCAAACAAATCTAATACTTACAAGCTAATAGACAAACACTAAATCAGGAAAAATAATTAATGCATTAAGCAAGAAGACATTCGACCACAATTTGAACTTTTGATCACATGCATCCCTACGGAGGCCAAGGCCGAAAAGAGTTTTCAAGATAGGAATGGACAACAAAGAACGTACAGGATTTCTTCACCCACAGCAATGACCGAGGCTGTAAACATGCTTTTCAAGAAATAACCCTCATTTTTCAAGCCGTTAACAGCAGCAGATGATGGCTGAGAAATGAAATTTTTAGCTCTCCCGGCTCTTTCCAATCTTCCATCAGAAAGCATATAAGCAGGTTTAAATTTATCTTCACTGCTGGTGGATTTGCTCAGGGACAACAGTGCATTAGGAACTGTGTTATGAATGCTACCAATTGAAGTGTAACTGGAGAAAAAGTTTTAGAAAAACAATTAGAACAATATCAAATGCATGAAAAGATAAAAATAATAAAAGAAAAGAAAATGAAAATAAAATACCACAAACAATTTTGAGAACATAGCAGAATACAGTAAATATAAAGACAAGACCAAAATCAAGGAGAGAACAACAAACACTACAAAGATATTAGATTTCAACGAATTATTCAAAAGATGCATGCTAGCTAAAAAAAACTACTCCCTCTGTCTGCCATTTAAAGACACGTTTTGACTTAGCACGGCTTTTAAGAAATTGTTTAACCTTATAAAGGAAATGAGTGAAAAAGTTAGTGGAATATGAGTCCCATTTTTATATATTATGATACCCATTTACTAAAAATGGAAAGGTACATGTGTCTTTAAATGGTGGACAACCGGAAACGGCAAAACATGTCCGGTTTTGACAGATGGAGGGAGTAGTATTCTTTGTACTTGAGATTCAAAGACCTACAGGCAATAAATTACCCTTGATCATAGAGACTGCAGTACGAGACCTTGCAAGTCAAGAGAAATTCCCAAACATCTCTGCAAAACAATTAGTTAAAGATTAGACATACACTTTAGGTAACAGACAACAAGAAGTTGTTCATCCTACAATGAAACAAGTTCTAAATTTCTGGCATGATATTGGGTAGCTTCCTCCCAAAATGAACAAGTAGCCAATAACTTCGAAATGATAATTAAACTTAATCAAGCCATGCATTCTAAGTAATATAAACCACTAAGCACCTTTACCTAGATTCTCTATTTGTCCTAGTTTTGTGTACATGTATGTGTGTATCAGTTTGGATTAATGATAACAGTTTAATAAAAACACCATTATATGCAACAATGTTGTATGATAAAAATCTATTATAGCTTAAGAACAGTTTAATATACAAGTTTCTTTATGTTTCTAGATAACTGACTTACGATTAAAGAAACATTCATACTTTTTGAATCCTCTAAAAACAAGGATAAATAAAAAGAGCATACTCTAATCACCAGGTACATCTATTTTTATCTGAACTGAAGAAGTATTGAGTTGAAAGATATCAGCAAATGTTTTGAAACCTTGTCACTGTATGATGCAAGAATCTTCCACTAACTCATAGATCTTTTTAACTATATCATTCAGAAAAAGAAAATAAATACATACTAAACAATTACAAAACTTGATACAACTTCAAAATAGAGAACCAACCTGTAAGACCAATCCAGGATGGGATTCACTCTCATGAATGGTGGCCAACCAGGTGAGCTAGGGGAGAACTGCTCTTGCCCTACCTAAAGATTATGGTCAAATTAATCTTTAAAAATTCCGTTCTCTCATTCAAACTAATAATGCATAGTCAACATCCATGCAAGGAGAAAGTTGAACACATACTGCAGTAGGATCACCAATTCGAACACCAAGAAAAAAAGCTCTAATGGGCTTAGCTTTCAAAAGAGCTTCCAGGCCAGACTTGAAATCTGAGCGGACAATGTCCATTTGCAATCTGAAACTATCAAGGTTGGAAAGAAAGTGTATAAATAATAAAAGGATAATATCATTAGAGGATGCAAAATAGGAGTGTTGCACCTATCATCTATTTGCAAGAGAATAGAAAGAAATATATCATGCTGTATCATGCATATTTATACATTTTACTTTACTTTCATAATAACGGAAAGAAAGGAAGAAGAATGCAGAGCTTCACGCAAAGAAACAAAGGAGAAAAAATTGTCAAAATATAGAGGTACATGGATATAAGTTAAAGGAGAGAGAGAGAGAGAGAGAGCTTACATAGAAGCTGTTTCATAAGTGAATGAATTGATTTCAGGGAAAACAGTTGGGCTCTCAAAATAAATTGTCCTTATTGGCAATGTGGTTTCAGCATCTCCATGATCCCCAAAGGACAGCTTCCTCCCAGCCATATGCAAATAATAGCCAGCCCTAAGAAGGTGCAGCAAAACCTATAGAAAAAGAGAACTATATGCTATTATATATGTGTAACATTCATGATAATAGACGTCTTAAGGTTGCATTTATGTGGAAGAATTTGGGGAAAGTACTTCAATTGACTACATATCATTGCAACTTAACACAATCACTTGAGAAATATTTGAACTGAGAATTATGGATTGTAAATGAATTATAAAAATAATCATTGAAGTGACTTTACTGGATTCCATCACTCCCTCCAAATACAGCCTAGGAATTTATTAGGGGGAAAAAGTGTTACTTACAGTTGAATCTTTCCCTCCATTGAAGCTCAAGGCAACCTCTTCAACACTGTCAATGAAAATATTCAGCATTATATCTACTAAGAAAGTAGAATTGTGATGTGGTGGAGTATCATGGGGAATGGGAGCATACGAGTACAGTGCAAGAGCCCTTTGGATAACATAGATGGCATTGTTATACTTTGTCTTCAACCTTCTATCATCGCATTCATTAATTGCTCTATCAATCTCCATCTTTGACTTATATGATTGAACCACTCTGAATTCAAGTGCCAAAATTAGTAAGTAACATTCTGATTATTCTATTCCGGCGTAACTTAATTCGCCTTCACAATCGGAAAAATTATGCAACCGTAACAATACACATAAGCATTCTTAAGGAACTCACTCAATCATCATACCATTTCAAGGGTTTAACAATGAAAAAACAGAAGCTGCTTACAAAAATTGTAAAAAATGAAAATTCAGCTGAACAAACACCAAAACCAATCTGCAGAAATGATTAGCTCTGAAACGCGAAACGTGAAGGAGATTTTATGTTTGAAGGGGCTTAGGAGTGCGGCATTACCTTCAGAGAAATTGGAGGGCTCTGAAACATACGTTGTGATTGTTTCTATGCCGTTTATTTGGTTTCGTATGGATAAAATCCCAAAAATTATTTTATACACAAAATGCCAAAACTATCATTGTAGCTGATCATGCATCAAACTTCCCGCTGAAGAAAATACTGTTATTGTGAAATTGAAGTAGAGCATCTATTATGTGTGAACACTTGGAAACGATATATACTACCTTTTGTCACAAAATCTATACATATATAAGAGGGGAGTTTTGAGGGAAATTTAAGTAAATTAGAGATGTTTTTAGGGTAATTTAGGTAGCTGAGAATTGTTAATGCCATTAATACACGACTCTATCAATATTGTGACAATAATGTTACAAAGACTGAACCTCAAATGACTCTCCACTAATACGACTCCATCAATAATTAAGAAATTAAGATAGTAATAGTAACGATTAAAATTTAATTAGGATAATTAAACACTATTAATACATTTAATATCCAGAATTTATGCAAAGTTTATTATGAGATGCGTGGGTTACTTGGAATACAATGTGCCGAATTGCTATCATTTAATTTTCCTATTTAAGAAATTTTTGTAAACATTAGACAAATTTCATTGGGTTTGATGATATTTACAAAAATATCATTTTTATATATTAATTTTAAATGAAATGTGAGTGGAATTAGTTAGTGGAAGGTGAGACTATATTACCATTTATGGTAAAAGTGAACCGAGACTCTTATTCGCGGACGAACTAAAATGGAAAAACGAGACTCTTATTCGCGGACGAAGGGAGTAATTTATAAAAATGACATTGTATTCAAAGAGTCATATTCCGACCGAGAAGAATGCCAAAAAACACTAAATTTCTATAAATTGGACCATTTGGAGCAGTGAAATTCACTCACTCACCATGTTTCACATAGGTTTACAAGGATAGAAACTCTCCATTTCGTAGGAACTATAAATATTGGTATTTGGTATCTAAAAATTCACTCACTCACTACTTTATTTTTCATGGATAGGCGTCTGATGTTCCAGTTGCTCGAGTTCTTGCAAGAGGAAGGGTCGAAGGCGAAGAGTGAGCTTCTCAACCACACAAATTCTCTACCGAAATGAAGATATTCTTAAGGGTGTGTATTATTTTTTTGTGTGTTTGTAGAATATATCCGGCAGACAAAATACAAAGAGAGCAACGGTTTTCACCAACAAAGAATAATAAAGAGAAGAGAAGGGCTGCTTATGTAATGTTGAAGGTGGTTCCGAGAGCTAAATTATAGGGATATTTTCCTTTTTGAAATTAAAATTTTATATATGTAATGTATAGGACGGTTTTAGAGCTAGATTATAGATTTATAGGGATATTTTTTTTTAATAACAAATTGTATACACATATAATATTGGAAACGGTTTTTTATGACAAGATATTTTAATTTTTTATTTTTATATATTTCTTATTCCACATACATTTCTTATTGGAAGTAATACTATGCAGTATTTTAGGGAATAGAAGCATTTTCGGCCAAACCTAGCAATTAATGCATTTATAGTGTCGCCATGATTGTTGGAACAAATTTATTTATTATATATACATTTTTCAATCAAGGCATAACATATGAAGCCGTGTAATCTTATTGAAATTAATTGACTATATTTTTCGTAAGATCATAGAGTTCAATTGACTCTATTATTATTTTATTTTTGAATTACGGGTAATTTACATAAGAAAGTTGTTTAAATCCGGAAAATATCCATGCCCTTGAATTTATCATGTCACACTAATAATATTGTCATTTTGTAATTTATTCTTAAAACATATTATTATATACCCAAACTTTGGATGACTCAATCTCAGTAATTAATAACTAATCCGAAATTTTAAAATTTTAAAATTAATTTTGGGCGTCTCGCTTTAGGAGTCCCGGTTGAGATAAATTAATAAAAAATACTTATAAAGTGTTAAAAGTGGGTCCCAACATCCACTACAACAAATTAAAAAGTGTTAAAAGTGGGTCCCAACAACCACTATAACATTTATTCATTGGACACTCAATTAAAAGTGGGTCCCAACATCCACTACAATATTTATTTATTACACACTCAAACACTTTTTTCTTAAAACATGTGCCCGACTCAACCGGGACTCCTAAAGCGGGACGGAGGGAGTATTTAATAGAGATAAATCATTTGCTATCTATCCAACTATGGAATTCAAATATGTATTCTTTAAAATTTAATCACAAATTATAAAATCGTATTAATGAATTCATTTAATAATTAGAAATTATAGTACTAATTTAAAAGGATAAAATACAAAATAAGCATGTGTCTAATAATAAATTAACTCATAATATTAAATTAATCTAGATTTTGAAAAGAATGCGGAGTTAGAAGTTTTAAATGGTGATAATATTTTTAAACATATAATATTATACTACTCTCTCCGTTCCATAGTAGTGGAATTATTTTGTCATTTTGGTACGTTCCATAGTAATGGATTCGTTTCCTTTTTTTAGTAAAAAGTGAACCCATTTCTAAAATTAACAATTTTCATGTAATGATATTGTTTATAATTTTAGTTAATTAAATTACATTCTAAAATTAATATTTTTAATTAATTTTAGACCGTGCATAGCACGGGTGTAATACTAGTTCGTTTAAAACTTAAGCCTGAAAATATATAGATTATTTTATGAAGGCTAAATCTATTTTTATATTGTAAGAGCATCCACAATAGGGTGGACACTTTGGCTGGACACTTTTACGTTTTTTGTCCATAGCCACTTTTTATTTGTCCACGGCCACACAAAAAAAAGTTTCCGCAACAATAGTGGACACTTTTTTTAGCCACATTTCACTTTATTTTATTTGTTGTATATTTTAATTCAATTACAATTAAAATTATCGGACTAAAAATAATTAGATAAAAACGGCTAATAAAACAAATTAAAATTGAAAACTAAATTTTCGTCGGATTAAAGTAAGGGAAAAATTACAACGAAAATTTGATCTACGGAAAATCACACATGTTCTTCACACTACGCCGCCTCTCCTACGTGCCCAGACCTCTTCAATCAAATCGACCTGGAGTTGGTCATGTGCTGTGCTCCTGCGTATATCAGCGAAACGTTGGATCAGATATTCATTAGTACGTGGTACACCCATATGGTATCGGCGCGGAGGCAACGCCGTGACTTGTACTTGCACCATCTTTCGGTGCCCAACGTTCTGCAGCAAATCCTTCATCTTCTATTATCATATTGTGCAATATGATACATGCTACCATAATATTCGCGACATCATCTTCGTGCCAAACTCGTGTCGGGCAGCGTATAATGTCCCATCGCGCTTGGAGCACACCAAAAGCTCGCTCAACATCTTTCCTAGCGGCCTCTTGTTTTCACGCAAAATATTGTCTCCTCGCTCCAGCCGGTTAGCGCAGTGTCTTGACGAATACGGGCCAACGAGGGTATATTCCATCTGCCAAATAGTATCCCCTGCGATACTGCGTGCCGTTTGCTACGAAACTGATCTCTGGACCCTCTCCCCGACACTCATCATTGAAGAGAGGCGACGACTGCAGAACGTTGATGTCGTTGTTCAAACCTGCAACACCGAAATACGCATGCCAGATCCGCAAACGGTAGTCAGCAACGGCTTCCAGTATCATCGAAGGATGTTTGCTTTTGAAACCAGTAGTGAACTGGCCTTTCCACGCCACCGGGCAGTTTTTCCACTCCTAATGCATGCAATCAATGCTGCCCAACATCCCTGGGAAACTGTGCACCGCACCGTGCATATCTAGCAGTCTCTGGCACTCATTAGGGGTTGGCTTTCGTAGGAACTCCGGACCAAAGACTTCCCGCATGCCCTTACTGCCGGAGCACCTCCAAACTAGTCGTCTCACCCATCTGTAGGTATTCGTCGAACATATCAGCCGGTCCGGCATAGGCAAGCTGCCTTATTGCAGAGGTGCATTTCTGAAAAGTAGATAGTCCGATCCGGCCAGTGCAATCACTCCGGAGGTTGAAGCAACCGTACCGGTCCGCCAATGTCGTCGCTATATGGGTGAAGAGTGCTCGCGACATTCTGAAACGCCGACGGAAAATCTCAGCTGGGTAACGGGGGTTAGCGCTAAAGTAGTCTGCCATAAGCCGCTCAGCTACTCCGACATGGTCTCGTGGTATTGTCCGCCGCCACCTCATCCTCCTCGTCAGCTTCCCTCTGCACCTCTTGAATCAAAGAATCTCATGCTTCATTCCACAAATCATCCATAACAATGGAAATCCACAAATTTTTAGAGATAGAAAAATTGGATAGAAAGTAAAATGGGTGTGAAGATGTGTGTGGAGAGAAGATGAAAATGGGAGGAATATTTATAATAAAAACAATTTAAAATTCGAAATTAAAAAAAAAAAGGAAACCGGCGACCGCCGTCGCGGCCGCCGCGTTTCTCTCCCCTCCGGCTCGTCCTCGGCGCTTTCGGGGCGAAATCCCTTCCGCCCCCAAAAAATCGTCCGCCTCCGGGGCGGACGCGTCCGCCACAGTAGCCCGCCGCGGCTTAGCCGCGATCGGGGCGGCCGCCGCGCCGCCCCTATAGTGGATGCTCTAATATAGTTATAGATGGAATAATTTGATGTGCATAAATTCATTTGTTCTATAGTTTCATTCGAATAGAAATGAGTATGGTTCCAACTTCCACTAGAAGAATTGCTGCCAAATGATCAACGGGTTAATGAAGCTGATGATAATGGAGCATATAAATGTTGTTGAACCATCATCGGGATTGAATCGGAATCGGGAACGGGATCAAATTGCACGAGCTAATGCACATCACGATGAAGAGAATAATGGAATAAAAGAGAGTGTATTTATCAAAATCTATTTAATTGAGTTACTAAGCAATGCAATGGGAAATGAAACATGAAAAGTGAATAGTCGTCACGAGAGTGTCATGTTTATGTCTTTAAATTGTACTAGAAGGTTTGAAGAAGTGGGCATACTCTCTCAATTTTCTTCTACTTTTCTCCAATAATTCTTCATCCTTTGAGAAGAATTAGAGTTTGAGCCTCAAGAATTGTTGAAGAATCAAGTCTCTACTTTGTTTCTACCGTTCGTTTTGACAAAAAGGTACCTATATATTAATCTTTCTTCTTTCTAACCGATTAATCGGTATTCTTGAACCCTCATGCATCTAGATTGAGTGAAAGTGGGATAGATGGTATGGGAAGTGCATGTGCGTGTGTACTGTAACAGCCCGGATTTCTAGGGTATAATAAATACGGCGACTGCTACCAAAACGGACTCAAAAGCAATAAAAGCATAGACTAGGGTTTCATTTAAAGAGATTTGACCAAGGTATTAAACGAACTATCAAAGCAATAAGTCAACGGTTTAACCTAGAAAATCAATGAAGAATAGATACCATAAACTATGATCAAAAATCAAGGGGTCGACATAAATTCAACAAAAAAAAACCCACAACATGTCTCGATCTTCTAATTTCAAAGGAACAAGTCCAAAATATCTAAATAATACTAATAAGTTTCAAAAATTCAGCGGAAGCAACCAAGAGAAAGTGCAGCTATGTATGAAGACACAACTACACTCGAAGTTCAAAATATCCATCTTATTTTATTAATGTGCTCAACACCCGCCACCGCTCATCGCCGTTCAACCTGCACATAAGGAAAACACATGCAGGGCTGAGTATTTTGAAATACCTAGTGAACTCGTTGCCAAAATATTTTATTAGTTATGCCACCCTTACCATAGTAAACTCGAGTTTTACAATTATCAAAAATAAATATCATCGAGTATCACAAAAATATTTTCATAGACTGGCCAGTTAAACAACTCCCCACTTTTCTCATCAATTTCCACAATCACAACATTTCCATGGTGCGACGAAAGTGTGGCCACACTTTTCGCCCACGAGACCGGCCGACTAGCAAGGACGGCTCCCGATCCCACCGTGTACACTAGCCTGGTAGGGTTTGCGGCTCTACTCAGGCCCGAATTCGTTTATACATATCCATAGCCCTATAGCCCAATGGAGCGAACTCTCAAACTGGGCATCAGGCGCACATCATCATCACAAATAATCACAGGCATGGCATAACAGTTCAAACCACCCTTATCTCTCCACATTTATAAATTTGCAACATAAAAGAGTTTAAGAATAAAGTCCACCTCGACTGCTTAGATTTCAAGTACGTTTCTCTCTTTCGTTATCCGGCTTCGCAACCAAGGTTTCACCTTTTAATCACATAGGTATATATCACGAATCAGTTTCAACATCAACTCCTAAATCATGCATGTCTCAACGCTTCCCCTTTTTCCCACCGATCCGGTTTACATTTATCGTTCAAAACCAAGGCATGTTCATCATATAAGTTTATACACTCAACAATCTTAGATCTAACATCAACTTATGTCATACATGAGGGTCGTTCACGTGTCACACCCACACACACGCACACACATACATACACGCACACATATTTTCCGTATACCATTTAACCCACTTTCACTCAATCTAGATGCATGGGGGGTTCAAGAATACCGATTAATCGGTTAGATGAAGAAAGGTTAATATATAGGTACCTTTTCTTGTCAAAACGAACGGTAGAAACAAAGTAGAGACTTGATTCTTCAAAAATCTTGAGGCTCAAACTCTAACTCTTCTCACAAGATGAAGAATTATTGGAGAAAAGTGGAAGAAAATTGAGAGAGAGGGAAAAAGGGAGAGAGGCGTGTATTTGGGGTGGGGGGCGATTTTTTGATGGCTAGGGTTAGGTGTTTCTCTTATTTATAGGGTTAAATAAAATCTTTAGGTAATTAAATAGAATATTTGGGAAGATTTGATTCTACATAATTAAATAAATTAAATATTGTGAAGTAGAGAGGAAGGGGGAAAATGGCGTGAATTAGGGTAGGGAAATAAGGGATTTTCGAAAATTATGGCTTTTATTTAGCCAAGATTTTGTTTGGTATATTTTTCGGAGTAGAATAAAATATCACGGAGCAAAAAAATAAAAATAAAAATCCTCCCATTCAAGTAGGAAATAGGCGTGTAATATAGCTATTCAATAAGGAATGGATTTTGAATATTAACTAAAATAAGATATGGCAAGATCTCCTTGAGGTATGGTAAGATTTGCTAGAATATTTAATTTTAGGTATGGAAGGAAATCAATAAGGGATCAATTAAACAAATAAAATAATTCTTCCTTCCCAAAAATAGGTGATTTTCGAAAATCACCTAGAATCAATAGGGTGTCAATTTTTATCATTAAGAAATAGAGAATAATTAGGTTTTGGATTTAATTTGGGTAAATATCTCAAGAATTAATTCAAATCCGGAAAAATAGAATTCCTTCTCCAATAATAGTAGGGATCGAAAATATCAAATAATGTGGTTATAGTATTTATGGAAATTTTCCTAATATTCTCACTCACCCTTAAACAAATAATTCACCACATAATTTCACCTTTAAATCAAATTTTCACAAGCCACGTCACACTCATCGAGTTTGACTTTTCAACCCAAACCTCAACCCTAGACACAACTTGGTCATAAGAACTCATGCAATAAATTCATTCATCAATTAATTCACGTCTCCCACGTCATCAATAAGAATTTTACGGCTCTAAAATTAGGGTTCGAAATTTCGGGATGTTACACTACCTTTTTATGAATAAAATCAGTTTGGCTCCGATTGCTTTGATCTCTGAAATTCTTTATCTTTTGATTTTTTCTTGAAGTGTGAGTTTCCAGCCTTTATCTCTTTTATATTCTTTCGAGTTGTGTTTTGGTGTAGAAGGTGGTAATTTATTATTCTGTATTTCCCAAAATGATCATACATTTTTTTTATCATAATCATTGAATTCCATCTTCTTTGTGGTATAAGACACGAGATTCATGAAGCCCCATGTCGAAGGATCATTCCGGGAGAAGTCCAAAAGCGTGAACACGATCTTCGTGATATTGAGTTGGAAGAATTAAGAAGACATGCAACAACTCCACAAACAGCGTGCCAATACAAGGGTAACATATTATGTGATATTCCATATGATCTGCTCCCATCTTTGTGATATTCTGCATGATCTTCTAAGACTTCCCATCAAATTAAGTAACAGGATTCCCGATACACAACTCGCTAAGAATACCTAGGAAGTTATTCGTGCTCACTGCCATGGTAAAGATGTTTGCAAGCTGATCACCAGATCAAACAAATGGAAAAGCAATAATCGCAGCTTCAATATTCTCTTTTATGAAATGTCGATCAACCTCCACATGTTTGGTCCTATCATGTTGGACTAGATTCTCTAAAATGCTAATGGCAGCCGAAAGTTCGAGACGTAGATGCAAATGTGCAAGGTGCATGAAAATATTAATAGACTGATCAAGTAAACACACACTAGACCTAATCATTTGTCGTTGAACACATAATCTATGTGTTCAAAACTACTGTACTTTTCAGCCCATTTGTCGTTGAAAGCCATTAGGAGTCCCGGTCACTTTTGCACACTCGTTTTATAAAAATGATACTCCCTTTGTTCCATAGTAATTGAGTCATTTTGTCATTTTGGTACGTTCCATAGTAATAGAGTCATTTCCTTTTTTAGTAAAAGTCAACACATTTTTCAACACCAACTTTACTCTCTCTTACCTTTTTCTCTCTTCATCTCTCTACCTTTTTCATTTTCCACTTTATTCTTTTTTTTACTTAACTCACCTAACACAATTTTTCTTAATCTCCGTGCCGAAAAGAAACGTTTCCATTATTATAGAACGGAGGCAGTAATAAATAGTTAGGTCATCCACAACGCTATCTCTTATTCATCCTTTAACCATCTCATCCCTTAACTATTCATGGGCTCCACTATATATACTTTTCAGCCCATCTCTTAACTAGAGACAACACATGCATCCCTCCATCTCTTAACCATCTCATCCCTTAACTATTCATTCAATTTCATTTTTTATTTTTAATTCCAACAAATTCAATTAATAAAAACACACTTCATTAAATAAAATAAAAATTACAATTTAAAGGCCTAAAAAATAAAAAAATACATAATTAAAATCCTAAAAAAAATAAAAATACATGATTAAAATACTCTAAATTAAATTATAAAAACTACTCTGCCAGCGAATCATCCCCCGAAGTTGGTGGCGGTGCACCCAAGTTAGATCGAGACCGAATACCAAGTTAAGCTTTCATATGCTCAATTCCGTCCATATGGGCTTCAAATTGGGGAGGACTCATCGTGGCGAGCAGGTACATGGACATTAGGGTGTTCGAGCCCGTGCCGGAGCCCGAGCCTGAGCCCGCATGGCTTGATTCGCTGCGGCCCCTCCCCCTCGCTCTAGCCGCCTTCGCCGTCTTGGTCCCTTGCGGCCGACGTCTAGAACCGGAAGACCCCCTGCATCATCGGTTGGCGTGCCCTCTTGTGAGGTATTGCCTTCGCCGCCCTCACTAGACGAGTATTGGCCACGCGCCGTGTGCTTCGTGCGTTTCGAGCTCGAGCCCGACTGGACACCGCCAGTCCACCTTTCAAGGTGGTGGACTTGCGACCAAACATCGACATGCTTGAAATCTATACCGACGTCGTCTTTAAAGACCTGCAACGCCGCTCTCAGAATGTCGGCTCCACTGGTTCCACTTTGGTAATTTGCCTCTTCTACCCTGTATATCGCGCAAAATTTTTTGACATCTTTGTCGCATCGGTCCCAATGACCGCGGAGCATCTTCACGTTGCGGGCAAAGGTCTTCTTCGGCCTTCTTGCGTTGTAAAGTTTGGTGACTTTTTTCCAGAAACACAAGCTGGTTTGTTGATTCCCGAAGACAGGATCGTACGAGACGGTGATCCAAGCGTCGTACAGAGCCAACGTCTCCTTTTGGTTGTATGGATGACGGTCGCCGTCGACCACAACCTCGTCGTCGCCCTCTTCCTCTTCTTCCTCCTCGGCCACCTCGGCATTGACGCTGATCCTGCGGAGCCTCCACCTATCGGCCGGTATTCCAGAGTGCGTTCATCCGGAAAATTCTCCGGAATTTGGGATAATCCCGGCGATTGCCCGTACCTCTGGGGGGGAGGGACGATAGTATGCATCCACATCAAAATATGTGGTGTTTGGTACACCGGCGGAGTCGTCGAGCCTTGGGTGCCCGGCGACGAACCGGTATCGGTAGTACCCAAAACGTTGTACATGCCCGCCCAATCGCCAAACGAGTTCAAGTCGAACCCGCCGGAGCCGCGGCGGCCGCCGCCGGAGTTTCCATCGCCAGACATTTTTTCAAAAATTGGAGATAAAAGAGACAAGATATTTGAGAGAAGAATAGATGAGTATAGTGTTTGTGTGTAGAATGGAGAATGGAAGAGGAAGAGAGTATTTATAGAATAATAAAAGAAAAATAAAAAAAATCGACCGTTTGAATTTTTAATTTTTTTTTCAAAATTTCGAATGTAAAAAAAACAAATTATGATGTCATAATTACGACGCCCACTCGCGGGCCGGAGAGTGGGCGTCACGCCTAGCGCCAGCGCGCGCCACGTGCCGCTGGCGCGTGGCGAGACGGCTCGTGGCCGGCCCCTTCCGTGCGCGACACGCGACGAGACGTCCCGTCTCTTTGGGACGAGATGCGTTTTGCAACGCGGTCTCGCCGCCGACCGGTCTCGCCGGGACGAGATGGAGCCAGTGACGAGCCGCGCTGCTGATCCTCTTAAAGTGGAGAAATGTTAAAGTAAGAGAGAGAATAGTGTTAAGAAGACTCTTCTCTATATTATTCGCTATCTTACTTTATCATTTCTCCACTTTAACTATTTATTATCATTTTTATAAAATGAATGCGCAAAAGTGACCGAGACTCCTAATGGCGGACGGAGGAAGTAGCTATTAACTAGCATATGAAAGTATGTGGAAGGACATTTTGGGACAGGATTTGATTGCTTGCTGCCACGCACAAAAAACGGGTTAAGAATTACTACTTGGGTTTCAAATAAGAACAGGAGGCTAAACTGATAAGTTAGACTAGGTGAAAATATAATTGTCGGAACCAGTTCATTTTTGCTATAAATGATAATAAGTCTCACATTCCACTAATTCATTACATTCATATTTCATTTAAAATCAATATCTATAAGTGAGATTCATATGCTACTAACTATTTTTCACTCACTTTTCTTATATCTTAAAACTCGTGCAAAGAAATGTGACTCTATTAGTGGATGAATAAAGTATATAAATATACAAAAAGATATCCTAAGAAAATAAAACAAATCAAATAAAAACATAGCATATCCTTATCATCTATGGAAAACATGACAATATTTTAATAAAAATAGATTAAATAATACTCCTATTACTATATTCTAAATTAATAGGGAAAATCGATGAAATGGATAGGTATCTCTATGAAAACGTGATTGAGTGATAGATCAGTTATAGATTTAATAAAAAATTTACTGTAAAATTTAACTATAAAAATTATATTTATAAATATTAACATAAATAAAAATGTTTTAAAAATTGGATATAAACTATAATTAACTCTTGTACTATAATATACTCTGATACCATAAATAAAAAATAAAATTTAATCTATCAGTCGTCGACGTATATAAATTTTTTTGGCATTTATAGGTAGGCACCGAAAAGGGAGACTTATTAGCTGCTCTCGCATATGTAGAAAAATCGACGGTGCATCTTTTATAAATTAAAGTATGATTGAACTTTTGCAGTAGATTGATAAATATTTATTGTCAGCTGGCAGCATCTTAAGGCATTCCCTATATTGTCGGTAGACATCAAAATTACTTGCTCTCATATACTCCCTACGAATAGTGCTATCTTTACCTGAGCTAAAAAGACATAGAGTATCAAAATAATATTGTAGAAGATTTGCAGTTAATTATATTGACAAAATATAAAATCTAGATGCAGTTATTTTAATTTTTCACAGCTTACAGTAAACATTTATTTTTATATTCCTCGCGTCCATAAAAACTATGAACTATTTCTATTTTAGTCCGTCTTAATGAGTATGAATATTCCAATTTTAGAAACCATTTTCTCTTTAATAAGGTGGGATCCATTATTCACTAACATACTTTAAAAACTTTTTTCTATCTATTTTTCTTACTTTACTAATTATATTTAAAAATTCATGCCAAATCAAATATTCATATTTTTACGAGAAAGAGTGAGTTTAGAGTATCCACTATAGGAGAGCCGCGGCTCGTGGCTCTCCTGTGGCCCGGCCGTGCCTCCCTAGAGTGCGAAACATGGGCTTTGGTGGGGGGTGTGGGGTGTGCCCACGAGAGCGCCACTCGCGTGGCCCGGCCGCGGCTCTTGGGCGTTGGTCGCGGCTCCCCTATTGCAGCGGCCACGAACTGCGACTCTCCCTATTTTCAATTTTTTTTTTCTTAATTCTATAAATATTTATATACCCATTTTTTAACCCCATTTCTACACAAATTCTATAAATATACTCATTTTCCCCCATTTTCTTAATTAAAATATAACAATGAAAAAAATAAATTATTTGATGGCTTGAGGATGTCCACCATAGTATAAAACATGGGTGGTGGCTTGGCTATGTTTTGTGGCTTGGCTCGATCAACTATAGTGGACACCCTAAGACATTGCATCTGGGTTAATGTGAAGTATTAATTTTGTACGTATTGTCCTTTTTAAGGGATATTGTGCTTTTTTGCTGAAGATGATTTAATGTTGGATCATAAAGACAAACAGCTTGTTTTCAATAGGTGTTGCTTTTTAGGGCGTGAAAGTGAAATGTCCTATGATAATCCGATCCTAATTACTCATGAATTCCATCTTAAGAGCATCTCGATCCGTGCTCTTAAGAGCACGGAAGTGGACTCGGATCCAATTTTACTCTTTGTCCTTAGCTAAGAGCATAACACCCACATCCGTGCTCTTAGCTAAGGACAAGCTCAAGGGTCTCATCATTCTATTATTCAATTAAAATAAAAACATTCTCACAATATTAAAATGCATAAAAAATACTCGGAATACTATTACAACTTACAAAATAATTAAAAATTACATAATTCAAATCCTAAAAATTAAAAATTACATAATTAAAATCCTAAAAATTAAAAATTACATAATTAAAATCCATAAAATTAAAAAGACCCACTACTCGTTACCGAATTTCGCCCAAATGTGATTGATTAGATCTTTTTGTAGCTCAGTGTGGGCTCTTGTATCGCGCATTGTGTGTCTTCTTTCGATCCTCTCGTTCACCGTAGTATGCACACCTCGGCTTGGGGGAGACCTCGCGGTTGAGCTTCCAGCTTCATCCTCGTCATAAAAGTTAGCCGCCATCGGTCCTTCGTCGGCTATAATCATGTTGTGCAAGATAATACACGTGTACATGATGTCGGCGATATTCTTAACGTACCAAAGCCGAGAAGGGACTTCACAATGTTGAATCGGCCTTGAAGGACCCCAAAAGCTCTTTCGACGTCTTTCCGAGCAGACTCTTGATGCTGCGCAAAAAGAAAGACGGCTCTTGTGGATTGCTGAACGACTTCACGAAAGTCGACCACCTTGGGTAGATACCATCGGCGAGATAGTAATCCATGTGGTATGCATTTTCGTTGACGGTGAAGTCGATCGCCGGTGTTACACCATTCAAAACATCATCGAAGAGTGGTGAAGAATATAGCACATTCAAGTCGTTGTTGGATCCGGCAACACCGAAATATGCATGTCAAATCCATAGGCGGTAGCCGGCGACCGCTTCAAGGATAAGCGTTGGGTCGGGAAATTCTTCCACTTCCAATACATGCAGTCAATCCTGCCTAGCATACCAGGAAAATCGTAGACTATTTCGTGAAGATGAAGCAACCGTTGACAATCGTCGGTGGTGGGTGCCTGAAGGAATTCCTCGCCGAAAGCAGAACGAACGCCGTCGCAAAAACTCTTGAGGCATAGGATTCCAGTTGACTCACCGACATGCAAATACTCATCGAAGAGGTCAGCCATTTGCCCAGTAGCAAGTTGTCGGATGGCACAAGTACACTTTTGCAACGCCGGGAGACTTTGCCGACTGTTGCATCTGCACCTAATTGAAAGTATTCAACACGGGTAGACAATGTGTTGACAATACTCATAAACAACCGTTTTAACATGCGAAAACGACGCCAAAAGTAATCTTCTGGATACCGCGGCTGGTCGGAAAAATAGTCGGCAACGAGCCTTTCGTGGGCTCCCTCCTGATCATGAGGGATGTAGCGACGTTTTGATCTAGTTGGTTGAGGAGGAGGGGCGGGGGTTTTGGCGGCGACATAGGCGGCACGATATTGTTCATAATATTCTTGTTCTTCGCGTTCCGCTTCCGCAATGAGATCGGTGAAATCCATCTTTGAATTTTTTTAGAGAGGGTTTGAGTGAGAGAGGAAGATGTAGATGATTTAGTATGAAAAAGTATGAATGAAAGATAATTTGATGTGAACAGTGGATGATGAATGTGTGTATTTATAGATGATTTTGGGATTTTTAAAAAAATCACAAAAATTCAAAAAAAACGTCCATAAACGGCTCTATTTTTTGGGAATCTAAAAATATATTTTTAAAAATTTTTGGTATTATTTCTGAATTTAAAAAAAAAAGAAAAATCAATTTTGCCAACGGCTAAGCCGTTGGCCAATCAAATCGTGCCACGTAGGGCTGCTTAGCGGCACGGACGTGCTCTTAGCTAAGAGCAGCGTCGTGCCACTGGCACGGATAGACTGACGAATTTTTTTTATACCGCTGTGGATGCTCTTATTACTCTTCTTTCAAGTCTTAATGACAAACATGAGTACTCATTTCTTGATCCGCCATGGGGTGATCTACCCATAGAGCTATAAAAAATTTAACTAATTAACTGAGACTTT